>NC_056627.2:277422800-277587800 GCF_002870075.4 Lactuca sativa
CGATTTAGTAATTGTTCTTTGTCAACTTTAATCATATGTGAATAAATACATATAATCACATGTGATTATATGTATCTAATCACATAGAATTTATATGGAAAGTATTCATTTTCGCATTCTCGGTTCAGTTGTTCTTGTGTATTTAATTAAATGAGATTATATGTATCTAACAGGATATGATTTATATGGACAATATTCGTTTTCAGAATATCGTTAAATAGTTCCTCTTTTATATTTAGTCACATATGATTTATGTACACAAGATTTATTTTCGTGTTTTCGATTCAATAGTTTTTCTTTTTCCACATTAATCATATGTGACTAAATAAATCTAATCACATGTGATTATATGAATCTAATCACATATGATTTATGTGGATACAATTCATTTTTGCTTTGTCGATTCAATAGTTGTTCTCATGTATTTTCTCACATGTGATTATATGTATAATTGTATGTGATTAAATACATGAGCACAACTATTGAATCGATAAGGCAAAAATGAATCTTTTCCACCTCAAATCATATGTGATTATATACATATAACCATATGTGATTAAATACAATAAATCAATTATTCAATCGAAATGGCAAAAATAAATATTGTCTACATAAATCATATCTGATTAAATACCTATAATCACATGTGATTATATGTATCCAATCATTTATGATTTATGTGGATAAGATTCATAGTCACATTCTCGATTCGGTAATTGTTCTTTGTCAACTGTAATCATATGTGATTAAATACATATAATTACATGTGATTATATGTATCTAATCACATATGATTTATATGGAACAAAATAATGATGTATATATAAATCATTAGTGATTAGATACATATAATCACATATGATTATATACACGAGAACAACTATTGAATCGAGAACACAAAGATAAATATTGTCCACATATATCATATGTGATTAAACTCATATAATCATATGTGATTATATGTATCTAATCACATAGAATTTATATGGAAAATATTCGTTTTCGCGTTCTCGATTCAATTGTTGTTCTTGTGTATTTAATTACATGAGATTATATGTATCTAATAAGATATGATTTATATGGACAATATTCATTTTTGTATTCTTGTTGATTAGTTCTTATACATTTAGTCACATATGATTTCTATACATATGATTCATTTTTTCGTTTTTTATTCAATAGTTTTTCTTTTTCCACATTAATCATATTTTGATTAAATACATACAATCACCTACGATTAAATACATTAGAAAAAAATATTGAATAAAAAATGTGAAAACAAATATTATCAATATAAATCATATGTGATTTGATACATATAATCACATGTGATTAAGTACATGAATACAACTATTGAATTAAGAAAGAAATAACAAATCGTGTCCACATAAATCATATGTAATTAGGTACATATAATCACATGTCATTATATGTATTTAATCACATACGATTTATGTGAAAAGTATGTGTTTTTATGTTCTTGATTCAATAAATCATATGTGATGATATATATATATATATATATATATATATATATATATATATATATATATATATATATATATAATCACATGTAATTATATACACGGGAACAATTATTGAATAAAGAACATTAAAACAAATTTATGTTCACATTAATCATAAGTGATTAAATACTTATAATCACATGTGATTAAATATATGAGAAAAATTATTGAAACGAAAAATCAAAAATAAATATTGTTCATGTAAATCTTATGTGATTGGATACATATAATCACATGAGATTATATGTATCTAATCACATATGATTAAAGTTGAGAAAAAATAATTATTAAATCGAGAATGCAATAATGACATATTTGATTAAATATATCTAATCACATTTAAATATATCTAATAACATGTGATTATATGTATCTAATCATATAATTTATATGGACAGAAAAGAATATTTCCCATACAAATCATATGTGATTAAATACAAATAATTACATGTGATTATATACACATAATCACAGGTGGTGGTGGTGTGTAGTGATGTCTGGTGGTGATAGGTGTTAGGTGGTGGTGGTGAAGGGTAGTGGGGCTGACATGTAGTGTGGTGATTATAGTGGGCGACAAGTGGCGGTGGCGAGTGGTGGTGGAGACGGGAGAAGGTGATAGGTAGTGGTGGTGGGTGGGTCGGTGGCGGTTGGTGGTGTGGGTGGTGATGGTGTATGTTGGTTTTGGTGGGTGATAGGTGGGGTGGTGATGGGTGGTGGAGGCGAGTGATGGTGATAGGTGGTGGGTGGTAGTGATACGTGGTGGGGTAGGTGGTGGTGTTGGGGGTGGTGGTTATGGATGGTGGAGGCGGGTGATGGTGATGAGTGGTTGGTGGTAATGGCAGGTGGTTATCATAATGGTGGGTAGTGGGTGGGTGTTAGTGATAGGTGGTTGACATGGGTGGTAGGTGGGGTGATGGGGGCAGGTGGTGGTGGCGGGTGGTGGTGATAGGTGGTGGTGTTCCGTGGTGAGGGATGGTGGTGGTGGGTGGTGGGTGTGATAGGTGGTGATGGTGGTAGGTGGTAGGTAGTGTTTGGTGGTGATGGGTGATTAAGGTGGGTGGGGAAGGTGGTGATAGGTGCTGGAGGTAGGTGGTAATGGTGGTGGCAGGTGGTGGTTTTTATGAGTGATGGGTAGGGCTGGTTGTATTAGTTGCTGGTGGAGATGGGTGGTGGCAATGAGTTGTGGTGGTCGGTAGTGATGAATGGTGGTGCATGGCGGTGGGTGGGTGGTGGTGGTATGGTGGTTGGTGGTGGTGGCGGGTGGTGGAGGTGGTGGTGGTGGGTGGTAGGTATTGGTGGTGGGTGGTGGTGGCGGGTGGTGGTGGCGGGTGGTGGTGATTGGGTGATGGTAGGTGGTGGTTGGTGATGGGTAAGGTTGGTGGTTGGTGATGGGTGATGGTAGGTGGTGGCACATGGTGGTGATAGGTGATTGAGGTGGGTAAGGTTGGTGGAGGTAGGTGATGATGGTTGTGATGGTTGGTGGTTTTGGTGGGTGATGGGTGGGGCTGGTGGTAACGGGCGGTGGTGGAGGTGGGTGGTGGTGGTCGGTAATGATGATTGGTGGTGCATGGTGGTGGGTATGGTGGTTGGTGGTGGTGACGGGTGGTGGTGGAAGTGGTGGTAGTTGGTAGGTAGTGGTGATGTGTGAGGTTGGTTGGGTGGTGAGTGGTTTTTGTTAGTGGGGTTTTCAATTGTTTGTAACAATTTATTGATTTTATGAATATTATTTTATAGTTTTAATTAAAAAATTAGGTGGTCCAAATTTGTTATCACATGTTCTCGCAATAAGAAATGTTCTCGATTGAACGCTCCTCTCTCTCTCTCTCTCTCTCTCTATATATATATATATATATATATATATATATATATATATATATATATATATATATATATATCATTGTTGTAAAAATCCCGATTAGGTCCCGATTAATCTCCGATAAATCCCTTGGTGGTTTTGATGTATGATTAGTGTTGTATTTATCATATTAACCTATTTTGTTATGATATTGATGGTATTTAAAAACTTTTATATGATATTACTCATATTTTATTTTTTAATATCTAACAAATTAGCAATTAATGGTCCCCGATTAATCTCCGCCTAGTCGATTAATCCCTTAACCCAGTCTACCGACCAGCTAACGTCGAGAGATTTTTACAACATTGATACACACACACACACACACACACACACACACACACATATATATATATATATATATATATATATATATATATATATATGGAGAGAGAGAGAGAGAGAGTTAGGTTCATATATGAACCTTAATTACTGCGTGAATGTATGACTAGACTTCAATCATTGATCTTATATGGAAGCAAATCTATAAACGTTTCAAATGTTAATATATTTTACATCGTTCAAAAAATTCACTTTCGGGAAAATTTTCTAGTCCTCCAATTAATGCCTTCTTCTTTGTGCTTTTTTTTAATCAATATTTTATTGTACCCGACGTCAAAAATTGCACAATAAGGCTTCAAGTAGAAAATATTTAAAGTGTCAAAATCAAATACTACTAGTTGCTCATTCTTTTAGAATATTTGATAATAGGAAGATCTCATATTACTATCATCTTTAAGAATAAGTAATCTTATAACTCATTACAACATCATTACTTCATAACAACTAATCATTCTTTAGCAACCTTAAACATAGACAACACCTTCTTTAAGAATGTGCATTACAAAAACACAAAGTTCATTGTCATGCATGCATTCTTAAATAAAATTGTAGAATTCGCAATAATTCTTTACGAATCAGTTGAAAAAGAGAAATTAACAATGCAAAATGTTAAATGGAGAGATAAATTTTTTTTCATTTTTTAAGACACTATACAAATCTTATATTACTTCTATCATTAAGAATTAAGTAATTTTATAACTCATTACTACCTCATATACCTCATAACACATAATCATTCTTTAGGAACCTAATAACATAAACATCACCTTTTAAAAGAATGTGTATTACAAAGTTACAAAGTTCATTATCATGTATACATTCTTAAATAAAATTGCAAAATTTGTAATTATTCTTTATGAATCAGTTGGTAAAAATAAATTAACAATGTAGAATCTTACATGGATAGCCAAGAATTCTTTTAGAATATTTGATACTAGGAAAATCTCATAATACTTCAATCTTTAAGAATTAAGTAATTTTATAATTCGTTACAACCTCATATACGACATCACACATAATCATTATTTAGAAACCTTATGACATAAACACTACCTTCATAAAGATGTGCATTACAAAATTACAAAGTTCATTATCATGTGTGTATTCTTAAATAAAATTTTAAAAGATGTAATCATTCTTTATGAAATCAGTTGAAAAGATAATTTAACAATTTATAATGTTAAATGGATAGAAAAGAATATTGTTTACCTCCTGATCAACAATCTCTCTTTCAACCGTATCCCACTCCTTTTCTCTGTCACTACATTCATCTTCCTGCTCATCATCCTCTCTTCCAATAACCCGTCCCATCCCAAGATCATTCGCAATCTCCTCAAAGAGTATTTACAAATGACATTCATACTAACAATACGGTAATATGCCCCAAAAATAGGAAAATCGGTTGTCCCGATTCCACAATTGATTCCTTGTCAGAAAGCTATCAACCATGGGCCAACACCAATCGATAGTTGAATAGTCTTCTAACATAATTAACCTCTTAACATCTTTTATTTGACTTTTCCTCATTTTCTTTGACTCAATCAAAGTGTTGATAAACAGTATAATAAAATTAAGTCTAAAGAGAATGACATCCACCGTCAAATCCTTTATTTTTTTTTTTCAAATATGATATACTTTAAAACACTTTTATTGTATATTGACCTTTCTTTCTTCAAGTATTGGATTATCCGTCTTACATGAAAGTAGGTCCATACTTTCTTTCCTTCTTTGTTGATTCTACGTTGTTTTTTGTTTTTGTTTTTGTTTTTGTTTTTTTTACATTTCCCCCTTCAATCATAGTTGCTTCCTGTTCTTCAATGAGTTCTACCATTGGCAATTCTTCTTCATCTTTTGGTTCTGCTTGGGAGGTTGTTCTATTACGACACCTTCGCTTAATGAAAACAATTTATAAAATGAGTATTAGTTAGCTGAAATATTAAAATTCTTTTAGAATAATTTAAAGTAAGCTATTCTACTAACCTACGGGTATTCACAACAAAAAAAAAATTAATGTCTAGTTATGTACTTTTTATCACAGTATTCTTAAGGAATAGTTGACTTCAATTACTACCCCATTGTTTTCTTAAATAATTGTTTAATTTCCTATATTATAATAGAATACATAACTAAATAAATTGTGCACAAAAAAAACAATCTACTAACCCATCAATGAATACAAAATCATAAGAGCACGCTTTTACACAATTAACCTGACAACCAAAACCATTTTCATGTATACATATTACAAACACAACCATTTTATAACCCAATTGTTCTCTAATATTAACCTTGTACAACCAAAATCAATGTATAATCCAATAATAATAAAACCAATTCATCTGAACAAACAAAAACATTTTAATTAACCATTTATTATTAGAGAATTAATTATACAAGCATAATAGAATATTTGAAGAACTACTACTATTACCAACAACATCAACAAACCCAAAATTTTCTTCACATTGTAAAAAAAAATAAAACTTTTTGAAAACCCTAACCTGTTCGAACCAAACTTGTTCAAACCCTAACATGTTATAAACTAAAATTTCATACCACATTCGCCAACAATACGTCTTAACCTTATTATGAAAGAATAAACCCAAAATTTGCTTAACATTGTAAAAAAAAATGAAAACCCTAGCTTGTTATAAACTAAAATTTCATACAACATTCTAAAACAATACATGTAAATTCGTAAAGAATGTATGTTTCTTAAACTTATTCTGGATATATAAACTGCAAAAAAAGAGACAAAAACCTACTGGTGGTGAAGCGACAAAATCATTGTTGTCATCACCGAGCATCAATGGAGCAGATGTTGTGTTTGTGAACTTCTATTAGAATTTCTCGTGTAATATTAAGCTTGATCGCCTTCTCATTCCCGTACTCCAGTAATCTTGAGCTTGATTGCTTTCTCCCTTCTAACATGGAATGATGTTAGCCGGTCAAACAAAAGAATCGGGTTGTACGCATTTAATATGTTGACTTCCATTTTTAAAATAGACCAAGAATGACTCAATTTCCAGAAATAATGTTATTATCAACTATTTAATTAAAAAAAATTAATTGGAAATTAAGAACAAGGACCCATTTTTAACCACTTGATTTTTCTAATCTAACGGTCTAAATTCAGTCATACATTCACATTTAATCCTAATTATATATATATATATATATATATATATATATATATATATATATATATATATATATATATATATATATATATATATTTCACGTATGTAGATGATGTTGCTAAAGTTTGGAAAATGAGATGGAGAAATAGCCTTTATATGAGCATATAAAGTTCTTTTTACATTTTGAGAGTGTGGATACATGAAGAACAACTTACTAATGTGGAAAATGCAAATTTAGTAAATAATCACTTTTGTTAATATAATTTATATGGGTCATCTTTATATTAATAGAGTTTATACTATGATGTACCCTTTATGTTATATATATATATATATATATATATATATATATATATATATATAGAGAGAGAGAGAGAGAGAGAGAGAGGGGGGGGGGGGGTAAAGTTAAATAGAGAATCATTATTAACAAGAAACCAATGAACCAATTATGAGTGTCGAAAATCATAAAAAGCAACGGCCAATGGATGGTTGTATATTTGTACACTGGACGCACATATACTCAATTACACGAAAAAATCTACCTCTTTACGAAAAACCCACTTCTTTCATTTAATTTTTTTTTTCAGGTAACATTTTTTTATAAAAAAAACCATATATACCGTTGTTCAAAATTGTTCATCCTCTTTCCATAGAGATCCATATTGATATATAAAAGCAAACATTTAAAAAAAACCTAACTTTGTTTTGTTATTTTTGTACAATATATATATATATATATATATATATATATATATATATATATATTCTTTTTAACCAAAAAACTTACTATACTAAAAGTCTGAATTTTTTATCCTCTATCAATTTACAACAACATCGACCGGAAAAATAAAAGAAAAAAGAAACTTGATCAATTCCGGTTCACACTATGAATTTGAACTGAAAAAATTTCAGTTTTAACATTTAAAATGTGAATCTGAATTACTATTTCAACTCTTTGATCATTCACAAATTAATTTATTGAAATTTACATATGAAACGAAATATATTTTCATGTAACTTTATAATATTGTGACGTTTTGATTACTAATTAATTAGTTTTATAAAATCAACAAATAGAATTATTCACCTTGTGAAGCTGAACTGTATATAATTTAGTTTTTAGAATTCACAATAAGAATTTGACTTATTATTATTCACAGTGTGAATCTGAACAGATTCGTAAAATGAATCTGAGTAGATTCGCAATGTGAATATGAACAGGTTTACAATATGAATTTGAACTGAAAATTCGTTTTTTTAGATCAGTATGAATCTATATTTAAAGAGTACCAAAAAATAGAATTTTGATATATTTATTAAAGTTTTCGATAAAAAATAGACCTTAACTTTTCAAAAAAAAAACCAAAGAAATGAAGTTGGTTTTTCTGAAAAAAAAAAAAATCATTTTTTGTATATCAATATAGATCTGTATGGAAAGAGGACGAAAAACCATGAAAATAATATTATATTTAGTTTTTTTTTGATAAAAAGCTTGGTATAAATATTAAATAAAAAGAAAATGAAGTGCATTTTATTATAATCTGGTGTATGTACGTCCATTGTAAAGTCTACAACCTTTTATTTTATCGTTGATCCCTTTAAATTTTGACATTCTAGATTGACACCTTAGTTCCTTGATTAATAAGGGTTTTTTATTGAACTTTTTTTTCTTCCTCTCTTTCTCTCTCCCTCTCTCTCTCTCTCTCTCTCTCTCTCTCTCTATATATATATATATATATATATATATATATATATATATATATATATATATATATATATATATATATATATATATATATATACTAGTTTATAACCCGTGGGAACCACGGTTATAAAATTAATTAAACATTAATAGTTAAAATTTAAAACTTTTAATAACTTATTTTAAATAAATTATTAATTAAGGGGTTTTTTTAGTTATATAAAATTATAATCATTGATTTAAATAAATATGTAAAATTATATCACTTTATAATTTGTATTAATTTTATTTTAATTTTTATTCTAATGTTGTTAATTTAATGTAATTAGAATGGTAATTTAAAATTTGAAATTTGAAATGGAGAATCAATATGTTAACACATGATATGCATTAATTATGAGAAATAATAAGGTGAAACATGACAAAAGAAAAATAAAATTTGCATTGATTATGAGTCTTAATATGGTGACACATGTCAAATAAAAATACTCTTTTATTAGAATATATATATATATATATATATATATATATATATATATATATATATATATATATATATATATATATATATATATATATATATATATATATATATTCTACTATCAAAAGTTATAATTAGAGGTACACAAATATTATATCCTCCAAATTAAATTTATTTGTTAAATTTTCATGTATTTTATTTTAGTTATACTGATAAAGAGTTTAGGTAATGAATTAGTAATATTGTAGAATTCACCGATTAATATAATATTCTTTTATAATACCTTTTGTTTCATATCAAAATTAAATCAATCGTAAAAAGTGTTCTACAACAAAAACATTTATGATGCAAATTAAGTGAAAAGCAAAAATAATACATTTGAAAGCTTTGGATCATCATTAACATATCTTTAGACAATAATTGTATTATATATATATATATATATATATATATATATATATATATATATATATATATATATATATATATATATATATATATATATATATATATATATATATATATATAAAAGGAGTGGTTCAAATAAGAACAAAAAAAAGTTAAGAACCCTCTTTTTAATATAACCTTAATGAGTTAGTTAAAAAAATATGGAATGATGACACTTGTCATAATTTTATTGGGTAGGAACATTTGTAGGCATAAAAAGTAAGAGGTAATTTAATTTCTCTTTTGGAAAACAACACATCAACTATAATAAATGAATGTTTTTTTGTCATTTGTTACTAGAGATGCACAAACCCAGGATCCGATCCGATCCGATCCGGTCAACAATCCGATCCGGTAAAATCCGATCCGAATCCGTCAAAATCCGATCCGAATCTGGTCAATAATCCGAATCCGATTTGAAACCGGTTTGATCCAGATTTTTTAAGTTTTACCAGATTTTTCAACAGTTTAAGAACCGGTTTATGTAGAATCCGGTTTGTGATCCGGGAGTAAATCCGATTTTAAGTCCGAAAAGTCAAACCGGTTTGAATCCGGTCACCGGTTTAATCCGATCCGGTTTGGTCAAAACCGGTTTTGACCGAAACCGGTTTTCGGATCGGATCGGTTTCATTTGGTGGATCCGGTTTCTATGTGCACCTCTATTTGTTACACTCTCATTCAATTTTGTAAATATTATTTTATGGTTATTTTGAATTAATTTTTATTTCGCATGTGATTTTATAGTTTTTCCATTTTATTAATTTCACATACTATTTAAATGCAATAATAAATGCGTATTAATTTCCTTAATGAACTTTACTTTTAGTTTTCAAAATTAATAAACTAAAACTTCATTAATTTCCTTTATTTAATTATCTAAATTATTTGTTTGAATTTATAGAAAAAAAATCACTTTAATTTTTATAATTCAATATTTTTCTTATTTTTCTTAAAAATTCAAACTTTTTAAATATTTAAAATTTTATATTTAGTTTTTTTCTTTTAAATAAACTCATGTAATATATGGGTCTCATATCTAGTTTTCAATTAATAAAATAATTTAATAATTAGATAAGATGTCGAAATAATAAAATGAAATGTCTTTGTAATCGACCATTAAAAACCAAATCTATTGCAACAAGACATACCATAATGACCCCTAAAATGGGATCATCGATCGATGATTGAAGTTACACGGGCATATACTCTTTTTTTACCAAGCTATGTAGAAGCAAAAATCTCTATTATCCGATCCAAACTTGCAGACGACAAGTGGGAAGAATGCACGCACGTAGGGAGCCACGATTCCCCAGTGCACACCTCATATTAATCATTGCCACTTCACATCCTACATGGACCCTTCTTTAACACGTGTTGCACACGCTTCCATGGATATATTATTTCTCCTCATCCTAAATAAATATTTCATAAATACAAAATTTGTATCTTGTCTAAGTGGTCTGTCCAAGTCTAACATTTTTATTCGATAATCCATATTTCATCTATTCTTTTAAAGTGTAAACGAGTTAGTGCCATACTTTATAAAATATTTTTTTTTCTTGTTCGTTTTATATAAACGAATGTTTTTATTTGAATCAAGTAAAGGACGAGACCTAAGTTGTATAAATTAAGTGCTAAAAATCTTCATGTATTTAAATAATGTATTCTTAAATTCGACAAGTAGGGGTGTGTATGAGACAGTTTGGTTTGGTTATTGGTTAAAACCGAACCATAACCATTATGATTGGTTAATTCATTTTGGTAGCCATTGGTTATGGTTAATGGTTTTTATCGGTTAACAGTTTTGGATATGGTTAATATTGGTTAACCATAATGTTCAAAATAATATAAATGACCAAAGTATATTGGCATAAAAAATGAAGATAGAATACCAAAAAGTCTTTGATGTCAATATTTGTAACCTAGCTTATAGTAATAGAATAAAATGTGTACATTTAATACTTAGATTGAGATAATACATAGTCACATTCAAAATAAAAAACATTTAATAAAAATATAAAAGATTAAAAAAATTGACATTAATAATTTCATATATTGATAATTGACATTAATGTTAAAATAAAGTCAAACATTCATACACATTCAATACGATTAAATCAAAAACTATAAAATAAAAAAAGTCAAACATTCATATTATGTGTTATTGGATAAAAAAAAAAGACAATAACTCATATACATTCAATGTGAAGTCAAAAACAGGAAATAAAAAAAAAAAAAAAAAAAAAAAAAAAAAAAAAAAAAAAACCATAAAATTTTAAAAAATACATCCTTAATATATCACAGAGTCAAGAAGAATCAAAACTTAACTTACCTAAAAGTCTTGATTATAAAGTCAAAAAATCCTTCGAATAGGACTATAAAGTCAAAACAATCTTTGATTAGGATTAACGGTGTGACAAGCCTTCGTTTATGATTATGAGTGTGAAGATTAAACTAATTGTGAATAATGTTTACAAATTGTAGAATTAGCCGATTATGAATTACAACATTAATCAATAATCTAACTCAATGCATGATTGAAAGATTGTGTGTGTCTACGTGATCAACCTTTGATGGTTTGATTGCTCGTTTGTCTCCTGATAAGTGAGAATTTATGGATTTTATTTTCAATATTTTAATAGATCTTAAATAAGTTTGACTATATTATTTTATATATAATCTATAATTTTTATATATTAAAATATAAGTTAGCGGTTTGGTTAATAATGGTTCGGTTAACCTATCAAACCATAACCAAACCGTTAGTTATTGGTTAACAAAAATTAAAAACCGAACCAACGGTTTTTAAAATGGTTTGGTTATATCGATTAATTTGGTTTTGGTTCGACTTTTCGGTTATTATGCTCACCCCTATCGACAAGGGTGCTCACAGGTACCTTTAGTTGACTTTAATACATTACTTTATATTTTCTTTTTAATTTGAAATACTTAATTTTTCTAAGTAAATTATGTCTGTATCTTGAAATAATCTTTTTGAAAGTAAATTTAAATATGGAGTGTCATACATAAAACTCGCTAGTTACATAATTCCAGTGTGTTGATTGTTAGAGTTTATATTTAAAGTTACTTTCAAAGCAAATTTAAAATAAAAAATTACACGGTGGTTTCTAATGTAAATGAATTTGAAAAAATATGAAAGAGTAAAAGGTTATACTGCGGGTCGGATCAGGTCATGTTGTATGCCTTCAAATGTTTAAAAATCACTTTAATAGTTCTAATAAAATTCTTACAAATGAACCATATGTAGTTTTAAATTTTGAAACATATTCATAATTTTCTTGTCGTGGATATCTTTTAAATATTTTTTTTCGGAGTATACGTTACTTAACTATCACTCAAAAATTAGTCACTTTTTTTTTACATATACAAGAAAACTAAGATTTTAAACCTGTGGATTGATTACTGTCGATGGAGAGGATGAACGGCAAAAAAGGGCGACTAGGCAATCGCCAGGTCAGACGGTACCGTCTGGCAAATTGAAGTCGACAGGTGCAACAGTTTACGGCTTGAGGCCACAGGGAACGGGAGTCGTTGAATCGTTGAATGACGTTTCCAATTCTTTTTTTGTTTAATTTTAGATGGATTGAACTATATTTACACATTGGACTTCTTCTAAATGGTTATTAGGTAAAAAAAATCTGGGTTCATTGATATTCATTTCTTAAAAAAAATTATTAGGTAGTTCCTTTATATAATAAGGTAGTTCCTAATTTTTTTTTTATATTTATACTTCTATTAAAATTTTAAAAAAATGTAGGTCCTAGGACCTATCTTCCCTTGACTTAGATACACCTCTGGTTTCAAAAACTCAAGTTTAGTAACATGTTCATTTTAAAATGAATATCATAAACAAGTTTATTTCTCATCAAGAATCATCACACAATCAAATGAAAGATTAAGACAACCATATAGGACAAATATTTTTTTGACATTTTTTACCTAAAAATCGCAGGTTTATTTACAAAATCGCTGAAAAAAATAAAAAAATCGATTTTTTTTTGGTTTTTTAGTTTTTTTTCAAAAAAAATTTCAGCGAAAATAAAGAAAAAGCTGCGAAAATTCATAATATAAAATCGAATAAAAGATTTGTGATGTCTAAGTATTTTTTTATGCATTTTTATGATTTTTAGGGTTTTTTTAGGTTTCTTGTTTTCCATAGAATCTCTCTCTCTCTCTCTCTCTCTCTCTCTCTATATATATATATATATATATATATATATATATATATATATATATATATATATATATATATATATATATATATATATATATATATATAGAGAGAGAGAGAGAGAGAGAGAAATTCATCAAATAACCAAAATGAGGGCGTGTATGATGAAAATAATATATTAATTAGAAATCATGTTATTTAATTAGTATTTAATCAAAAATTAATTTTGGGATTAAGGAAACTGATTAACGGAACAGTGGCTATGCAAATCATTGATAGTTGTGAAACTGGGCTACTGGACTCCTTAGAATAGAGTGGACGAAAACTATAGGGAGGCCCTATAGATTTCGTCCAAGGCTCCTTAATAAGGGTCCATGGGTTGCTTAAGCCTTAAGCAAGAAATTAGGGTTTCCTTCAGCAAACCCTAGCGACCCATAACAATAAAAAGACCCTACCTCATAGGATTTTCGGAAAATGCATTGTTGCTACAAACCCTAGTCGAAATTCAGAAAGATTCCATCCTCTCTCCTCTCATCCTCTTGCTAGTGGTGTTTGTAAGCCATTAGAGGTGCAACATTTGAGACACTAAGCTTTCAAGAGTCAAGGATCTACAAGGTGTTCTTGTTATTACTACATAACAAGTAAGGCAAACATCAAAACCCTTTTATTATGTGATTATCGATTTATATATGCTAGATCTAGGGTTTTGCTTTGGTATTCAATTTGCATGTTCAACTAGTGAAAAACTTATATCCAAAGCAGTTAGGGTTGCATGAACATATAGATTGTAGTTATGCTCAAAACCCATCAGTAGTATCAGAGCCTAGGTTGTTTTTCAGTTGAATTTGATGCAATAGTGAATTGTCCAAAAGATGGGGGAATAGCTTCGTCAATCTGATCATCAGACTCGACGAGTTCATCGCCTGACTTGACGAGTTGACTCATCCGATCCCTGATTTTCCGATTTTGATATCTTGATTTGATTAGAATAATTACCTTATTTCGTTTTAATTGCTTGAAATTGAATTTTCTGAAAAGGTAAATGTATATCCTTATCAAATTAAGTGATTTGGTCAAATTTTAAGATAAAGATAAAATTAATTTATTAATTTAATTATTTAAAATTTGATCTAGTATTTTTTGTAAAAGTTTTAAAAATACACCATTTGGTTTTATAATTTAAAATTCGATTAAATAGTTTAATTTTGAAATCTTAAATTTAGAACACTAGTATTTTAAAAGTTTAAAATACACCCTATACTATTATAAAGTTAAAAGTTTAATTTATATATATGTATAAGAAAATTGAGTCTTACCGTAGTAAGCCTTATTCACGAAGTTGGTCCATAAGGGGTGTTTATGGAAGTGACCTATAAAATGACCGCCATTGTGTATCCATTCTTGGCCACCGCACTCTTGACTAGTGGAGGGTCGTTAGCGAACGGGTAGGATAGGACATTAATCTTTCATTAATAAGTATAATGATAAATATAAGGTAACTAAATGTTTATAAATTTCCAATCTTAGTTACTTTAGGAAAATGTGAATTTGATGCTAATCCATGAAATTGCACATTGCACTTTGTAAAAGTCGTTAGTAGAGCATGTGTGGTTAACCGATACATTAACATGGATTAACAAAGGGTGGCAATGGGTAGCTCGTAAATTATCATTGATCAATGGAGCGTGTGTGCTTAACCGACACATTGATTAAGTGATAAATGACATCGAGAGTACCAAACTAATTTTCATGGTTATTCACCCCTTGTTTATGATCCTCGGTATCCCAGTCACAAATGAAAAAGGCATAATCGAGATTTAACATGTCATTGAATAGTTCAATGAATCTCAAAAGATCTTGGAATTTCATTTAAAACCTAATTCATTTAAAATTTCGTTTTCATGGTGGAATTGGTAAATCGTCATTTACCTACCTTAAAAAAATTTACAATTGGATTACAACATCCCTTTTCTGAATTGTGAATTATTGTGTTGGGTCCTAGCCTTAATATTTCATTTTGGGTGTTATATTAAGGATTCCTTATCTAATCAAAACTTGTCCTTCTTCTTTTGCATATGTCTACCTCAAACAACGCTTCCGGTTCCTCCAACACTTTCTCGCTCTTGAGCATTTGTGCCAAGGTGACATTCGATCGATCCAATTTTAATAATTGGATTTGTAACATCATAATGGCCTTGCATTTTGCAGACAAGGAATACGTCCTCAACAAAGATTTGAATGAGATAGATGAATCACAAGCTACTCCTGAAGAAATGGCTAAGTATAGAGCCCACTAAAAGGATGCTACCAAAGTATGAGATAGTCATTATGAGATATGCAAGGAATTGATGGAGAAGTACCATCAAAGAGCACGTTAAGAAAGGTATGAGATATTCAGGTCACTCATAACCACCAAGATAAAGGATGGATGGTCCATCACGATCCACCTGCAACACATGCAGCGCTATGTGGATCGTCTCTTGAAGCTTAATGTGAACTTTGATGAAGATTTGGTTATCGACATAGTCTTGCACTCTTTACCTCCTTTCTATGATCAGTTCAAGATGACTTATCATTTGAGCAAAAAGTAAGTCACGTTGAGTAAACTTCATGGATTACTGAGAATTGTTGAAAGTGGATTGAAAGGAAAGGCTGTTGAATTCACTCTCCCTACTACTGTTGCTCCAGTCATGGCTATTGGACAAGGAAAGGGGAAAAAGAGGAAAGCTCCCCCAAAGCAAAGATGGAAGGAAAAGTCTCATGATGGGTCTTCTAGTAGTGGACCCAAAGGAAAAACCAGTTCTGTTCCTCTTGCCTCATATCCAAAAGAAGCAACGTGCGTCTACTACCAAGACAAAGGGCATTGGAAGAGAAGTTGCCCCAAGTACCCGCAGGACATTAAGGATGGCAAGATCAAGCCTACATTGGCAGGTATTTACACTAGTTTTTCTAAAAACTCATCGCATTCGAATTCTTGGGTCCTTGATACAAGATGTGGTTTTCACATTTGCTCTGACTTGTAGAGACTAAAAGAGAGTAGGAATGTGGAGCTTGGGAAGATGAACCTGATAATGGGCAATAGGAGATCGTCACATGTTACTAAGATAGATGTTTATTCTTTAATGCTTAGTAGTGGGTTGTGTTTAGACTTGAATAATTGTTGCTACTCGTCAGAAATGACAAGGAATATTATTTCTTTTCATGGTTTGTACAGACAAAGTTTTAGATATTCTTTTAATAATGAGAATGGATCTATTAATGCTTATTATAATGGTGTATTTTATTTTGATGCATTGCCTTGTGATGGTGTATATGAAAATGTGATGGTTGTAGACAATTTAAGAAATAGTGTATTGCATATTGATTCATCTAATGGTTTAGACAAAGCATGCTTGTGGCATTGTCATCTTGGACATGTCAACAAGAAACGCATTGCCCAACTCCAAAAGGATAGAGTGTTGGAATCATTTGACCTAAGGTCGGATGATACATGAGAGTCTTCTTTGCTTGGAAAGATGACTAAATCACCTTTCACAGGTTTTTGTGAAAGAGGTGAGGGATTGTTGGATCTCATACACACTGATGTGTGTGGGTCCTTTAGATCCACCACAAGGGATGCAAATCGATTTTATGTTAATTTTACTGATGATTATAGCAGATATGGATATATCTAATAAATCAAGCATAAGTCAAAAACCTTTGAAAAGTTCAAAGAGTTTAAACATGAAGTCGAAAATCAACTAGGCAAGAAGATCAAGATGCTTAAATCTGATAGAGGTGGTGAGTATCTTAGTAACGAGTTCCACGACTACCTCAAGGAATGTGGAATTGTTTCAAAATTGACACCTCCCAGGAAACCACGAATTAATGGTGTATCTAAGAGGCATAATCGAACCTTGTTGGACATGGTTCGTTCCATGATGTGTCAAGATTTGCTTCTGATATCGTTCTGGGGGTATGCCTTAGAGACTGCCGCCCATATCCTTAATCTAGTCCCAACAAAGAAGTTTTCCAAAACACATCACGAGATGTGGACAGGGAAGGTTCCCTCGTTAGCACATATCAAGGTTTGGGGTTGTGAAGCTTTTGTTAGACGAGTGACTGACAACAATCTTGAACCTCGAAGTGAGCGATGTATTTTCATAGGCTACCTACAGAAGTCCTTTGGATACTTGTTCTATAGACCTAGTGAGAACATGGTCATCGTAGCACGAAGGGGAGTTTTCCGCCGTAGGGAACTCATATGCAAAGAGGACAGTGGAAGTATAATTGATCTTGAAGAGATTCAAGAGTCAAGCGATGAAGGAACCTATAACACTAGCACTCAACCCGAGGAAGAAATTCATGTTGAACCTATTGACGATTCGTTACCTCTTAGGAGTTCCACTTGAGTTAGAATGACACTAGAGTTTTATGGTTTTCATATTAGTACGGATGGTGATATGTTTATCAGTGATAGTACATTGGTAAATTTGGATGAGCCTTCTAGCTACAAGGAATCCGTGGCGGGCCCTGAGTCTGCTAAACGGAAAGAGGCAACGGACAGCGAGATCCAGTCCATGTAGGGCAATAAAGTTTGGAACTTGGTTGACAATGTACCAAGTCGTAAGACATTTGGGTGCAAATGGATCTTCAAGAAGAAGATTGATATGGATGGAAAGGTACACATGTTCAAGGCACGGCTGGTTGCGAAGGGCTTTACTCAAACCGGTGGCTAAGATAAAATCTATTTGGGTTATGTTAGGCATAGCTGCGTTTCATGATTATGAAATATGGCAGATGGATGTCACAACCGCTTTCCTTAATGGAAAGTTGGCTGAAGATGTTTACATGAGTCAGCCAAAGGGTTTTGTGGATGCTAAGTACCCCATAGAGTGTGTAAGGTTGAGAAGTCAATCTATGGATTTAAGCAAGCTTCTCGCAGATGGAATCTTTTCTTCGATGAGAAAGTCAAAAAGTTTGGTTTCTCTAGGAGTGAGGATGAGTCATGTGTATATGTCAATGCTATTGGGAGTATAGTAAGCTTTCAAGTAGTGTATGTTGATGACGTACTGCTCATAGGAAACGACGTTCCAACCTTGTAGGAAGTTAAGTCATGGCTTGGAAAGTGTTTCGCTATGAAGGATCTAGGAGAGGCTGCTTATATTATGGGAATAACAATTTTGAGAAATAGGAGTAGAAGACTAGTTGGAATTAGTCAAATTACTTACTTGGATAAAGTGTTGAAGTGTTTTAGCATGGAGAATTCCAAGAAAGGAGAATTACATATCCAGAGCAACACCAAGTTAATATGATTCAGAGTCCGAGTACCGATGCCGAGATAGCAGAAATGAGTCAAGTTCCATATGCTTCTGTCGTTGGCACGATCATGTATGCCACGACATGTACTCGCCCTGATGTGGCTTTTGCTTTGAGCATGGTAAGTCGATATCAAGGGGACCCAGGTAAAGCTATGTTGATAGCAGTCAAGAACGTTCTTAAGTATCTGTAAAGAACTAAGGAATGTGTCCTTGTTCTTCGTGGCAGTGATGACTTGAGAGTTACTTGTTATAGTGACGCCAGTTTTCAGACAGACTGAGACAATTTCTGTTCTTAGTCTGGTTGGGTGTTTACACTCAATGGAGGAGTAGTGACTTGGAAAAGTTCCAAGCAGGAGACCATGGTTGATTCAACATATGAGTCAGAGTATATATATATATATATATATATATATATATATATATATATGTATATATATGTGTGTGTGTGTGTATGTATATATATATATATTCCAATGAAGCGTCAAAAGAGGCAATATGGTTGAAGAACTTCATTGGAGACCTTGGAGTTGTACGAACTATAAAGGAGCCCATGGAGATTTTCTGCGATAATGAAGGAGCGGTTTCCTTGACCAAGGAACCAAAGGATCATGGAAGATCCATACATATCGACATAAAATACCACTTTATCAGACATCGGGTAGAAGAAGGACTCCTCGAAGTAAAAAAAGGGTATCTTCAAAAGATAATCCTGCCGATCCCCTCACTAAGGGTCTAAGTAGGATTAAGCATGTTCAACATGCAAGGAGCAGTGGTATGAAGGACGATATTAGTTTTAGTAATTAGATAGATATTTTAGAAACTTGTAACAATATAAATGTAATTGACATTTGATGATTAAGTAATGGAGATTTATTTATGAGAATTGTTTACTATCTTATGTCATTTTTTTTGTGTTTCAACTTTGCATGTTTTACTTCCAGAATAATTATATTATTCAAATTATCCACAGTCGATCATACATTGGAAGTAAGTATTGAATTAAGACTGTCATCAATTGGCTTGTAGGTTTTCTAAGTGTTTAGACTTAGCAAATGTTTGTTGCAACGTTCCTGAGTACTCATAAAATGGGGATTTAAGTATTGTATTAAACACATGCTCATAGAATTACTTCATGGAATTTATCACGAGTAATTATGAGATGATAATATCGTATAATCTTTAAACAGAGATATATGAGTTGTTGTTTACGAGTTGGTTGTGCATTGATAATGCGTAAACGCATTAGTAACTTGATGTTATAAAACGTATTGTTATGTATGATTTGATGAGTAAATAGTACAAGCATATAAGTCAAAGTTTATCTTTTCCTTTTATCCCAAGGGGTAAAAGCGATATCTTGGGCCCCTCGATGATTTTGTGTTGACTTATGTGTCGGGCTTGGTCAGGACTGAAGTGATGTGTCCAATTAAGTTCTTTGTCATACAAATCAGAAATCGAGAAACAAAATGTTGGACAATGAGAATGATTTTTTCCAAGTCTTCACCCACATGATATCTTGCAGCGAAAGATTATATGATCCCTTATCTTAAGACTTGTAACTGACTAGGTTAGAGTTCGACAACGACTTTTTAAAGCTACGATTGCTAGTCAAATTTTGAAGTCGTACTTGCAACTATAGTTATTAGACTTATCCAAGTGGGAGACTATTGGATGTGACAACCGTCAATTTCCGGTCAAGTCAAAGTCAACTGAAGTCAACAAGTCAAACCATTCGACTCAATTTACCCATGGGTACTAGAGTTTATGTTATGTAATTTCTAAACAACTCGCTATTCTAATGAGAGATCATAAATCGAAAAGTGCGTACATCTAGATCTCCTTAACCTAAAACTGTGGTACGTGGCGAGCCAAACCGATAAAACAATGTTGCATACTCATCGGGAGTGTGTAAGATCCTTAAAAAAGGCTTAACAGGGTTTACGGACCTTGCATTGCGAAGCCGGACACTCGCATTGGCCACACACAAAACCTCTCTCAATTGTTTTCACTCTATCTCTCTTTATCGAGAATCTCTCCAAGATATGAAATCTCTCCTAAATCTCTCTAAGTATGTGAAATCTCTCCCAAAACTCTCTTTGTATGAGAAATCTCTCCAAGAATATGAAATCTCTCCCAAATCTCTCCAAGAATGTGAAATCTCTCCCAAAACTCTCTTTGTATGATAAATCTCTCCAAGAATATGAAATCTCTCTCAAATCTCTCCAAGAATGTGAAATCTCTCCCAAAACTCTCTTTGTATGAGAAATCTCTCCAAGAATGTGAAATCTCTCCCAAATCTCTCTTTGTATGAGAAATCTCTCCAAGTATGTTAAATCTCTCCCAAATCTCTCTAAGTATGCCAAATCTCTCCAAGTATGACAAATCTATCCCAAATCTCTCTCAAAATCTCTCTCAACTTTCTATAATCACTCGGGGCATCCCGACCCTCGAATTTGGCGAAAACAGCCCAAAAAAATGGAAGTCTACGCGAAAAACGGACTTAAAGAGCCGAAACTCCTCTTAGGAACCGAAACCCCTCTCAAGGAACCGAAACCCTCTCAGGAACCGAAACCTCTTAGGAGCCGAGACCCTCTCAACCGAAATGGACCAAGTGCTCTGTTTATTTCGGTCTCCTGATCATTCCAAACCGAACCTGACTTTCGACTCCCCTTCTCCCCTTCGGTCAGAAGAGACTCCACTTCGGTACGAGAGGCGAACCTGCGCATCCGAGGACTTGAGCCGAGGAGCAAGCCTGCGCATCCGAGCCCCACTCTCGGTTCCTCCTCCTGCTCTCGGTTCCTTCTCATGCTCTCGGTTCTAGCGGCTAGGACCGAACCCTCGGCCAGAACTTCGGATTTTGACAGTTTTCACCCGATTTTCGATATCTTTAGCGTTTTGAGCCTGTTTTTCGAGATTTTAACGCATGATTTTCTCACAAACTCATATTTTAACATAATAAGCCCCAAATATTCATATTTTAATTATATTTTGGGGAAAATCCTTGTCTAAGAATAAAATCTAGTAGGTAAGATTTATGGGTGGAGTGTTGACTTTGCCTTAGTGCGTGACACAAGCAACCTCCCCATACCTCCATGGTACAACCCCTTGTCCTTCCACCATACCTAAGTCATGCTAATGTACTTTATCATCATTTCCAGCCATTTCCCACGTTCTTAGAGCTGGAACATCCACCCTCTCTCATCACTTCACTCATTTTCTCTCATTTTCGCCACAAGATCAAACACTTTTCTCTCAACTCTTCTCTCTCAATTTCGAGATTTCCAAGGCTTTCCTTCTACTTTTGGTGAGTATGTTCATTATCCTTATGACTTTTACACTTCCTTCTACTCCAATCATAGATTTCTTACACAAATATCGTCATATTTGTGGTAGATCTTCGAATCTTCAAGCACCTCCCAAGTGTTCTTGAGTTGAGAACTTCTTTTCTCCATCATCCATCTACTGAAATCACTCAAGGTGAGTTCATACCCCTACATTTTCATGTTTTCTCAAGTTTTTAGGGGGGGAATACAAGTTAAAACACCAAGAACATAACTAAAATTTTCTAACAGCTTTCATCAGAAAAGTTGGACTCCATTCACGGAATGTTTTGGACAACTTAAACATTTTTGTTTGAAAAAATGTTTTAGGTGTAAGTAGCTCCAGTTCTTAGCTTTAAAATGACTACTTGCACACCTCTATACGATTTTTCTACGATTTATGGTGATTTTTACAAAACTCCCTATCATTTCAAACACCAATCCGGACCAGTCTGTGATTATGGACTATTTCACCCAAGTTGGAGGTCATTAAAAATCATGATAAAAATTATGAGTAAACTAGACATATTTTGGGAACTCTCAGAATTTACAGATTTAGTTTTCGACTTCGTATGATTTTTCTATGACTTTTCTAAAACAGAACAGGAAGGTTAAATTTAGTTAAGAGCATATAAATTTCATAACACTTTGTATTATGTTGAGCAAAGTGTATAACAATAAGTTCTAAATATTGAATGTGTTTCCTTGTTAGTTTATCATCATAAACTAAAACTTAGTCATTCATGATAAGATTATTCATTCATTTAGAACACGTATATTAAGCTATAATAAGCACGGTTTTTGGATTCATAACACAAATGCGTTTTCATAAATGAGTTCTTATACATTACAAACGTTTTGGTATAAACTATAATAGGTATGGTTTATGTTTCCATTAACACAACAAACACATTTCGGAAGGTTTTATTCCCACAGAAAAAGGTTTTACACTCATGCACACCACACGTAAACTTGTTAACCTAAATTGTGAAACAATCTCTTCCGTACGTCCGAGTGCGGAATCTAAATTCCTGGTAGTTATAATCAGAGTCTCCTGGAGGGAGAACGTGATAGTTGTGTATAAATCTATATTGGGTTTGACAAACCCACACCAGAGCTGCTTGCAATAGCTAGACCGGCAGGTCTGAGGTGACAAGTGTCATTTCAGTTTCGCGACGCCTGAGAAACGTCGTGGCAGGTTTATTCAGTCATTAGTATGATTATAGCGGCTCACATAGGGATTTAACAACATAAAGTTTACAGGGATTTTCATAAATCAAAAGGGGTTTTATGTCAATTTAAAATCACTTTTTATATCAATAATTACAGATATTATGGTATATTTTCAGTCTTGGTATTTAAGACCACACATCATTCATTACGGGATTTTTCTGAAATCAGAAAGGGTTTTACGCCAATTTAAAACCACATTTATATCTTTAAGTATGACAAATACTTGTTCATTTCGGTCCTGGTATTTAGGACTACATAACTTTTATAAGGAAAATATTGGATTTTTCTTGGTAACATACATCTCCTTACAAAGATCGATTTTCAAACTTTTACTGTCAAAAGCTTATGAACTCACCAACCTTTGTGTTGACACTTTTCAAAACTACTTGTATTCTCAGGAATTCAGTGAAAACAGGAAATCAACAACGTTTTGAGGATGGGACGATAAATAATCAAACAGTTCATTTTGTATCATAATGTAATTGATTCGAATCATGTAAACATATACTTTGGTGTAACTTTTTCAATTATATTTATGATGGTTGTAATTACTTTGAGCACTATTATACTCATGGTTGTGATACTACACATGAAGTCCTCCACCCCCGGACGTTTCCGCCATCCTTGGTTTGGGGGTGTGACAGATTGGTATCAGAGCATTGTTTATAGTGAACTCAGTATATCGAACCACATAAGATATACAAACTATAAATGCATTGGGACTAAAAGTCTCTGATTTAAAGTTTTCAATACAATCATACTTTTAGAAATAAATAATTTCCTATTAAAAGTATACATGCATGCATACATATTAAGGTCAGCATCATTCTCTAACAAAACAAAAGTAACGATTGTTGAATATCACAGGTAAGCTCGGGGGTGTATGATCAGTCTTGGGAATGGCATAGCCTGATCAACTATGCTAGTCCGAGGAGTGATTAGCACATGCCCAAGAATGGTTGTGATATGGCAACAAGTCTAAATACTTACCAACACTACCACAATGAGAACATTAGAATAGAACACGAGTTTAAAATACTATAGGAGTATTTTGTAATATCATAACTTATATGAAAACTAATTAGATCCTTAATAATAGGTATATAGTCCCTAAGTGGATACCCTAAGATATTATATAACTTAGAAATCATAGACTTAGAATTTGTGGTCATTGCCTTACTTCCTTTTCCTTGTTTGGATGTGGATCTAGGGTAGGATCACTTATTCGAAGGTCTATCATATCTTGTTATATGTAATTAGTATGCACTATGTCATTATAGAAGTAACTAATAAGGATCACCCCTATAAGTAATTAATTATAGAGTTAGACGCCTAGTAATTATCTCTTCCACTCCTATTCTCGCACGTACAACATAGTAAAATCCTACTTACCGGACGACACCTACTTTCCCAATCCGAACCGAGAAATGGTGAATGGTTATGAGGAGAATCAGAAGCGAAACCGGAGGTAATCAATCCTCTATGCATAGCAAGGGTTTCCGTGAACCGTTTCGACTACATCGAACCTGTGCCCCGTTGGGCAATCGTGATCAAGGGTTGAATGTCGACAGCAATGACAACAACCACCATGTGGAGACCAACGAGGGTGCTATGACCTCAACTACGGGGGATCGACTGACAGAGCCCTCCCGGCTAAGACCCGACAGATCGCGAACATCGGGGATTAAAGCAGGTAGACTACAACCTAAGTTCGGAAACTGCGCGCTACTACAGGCCCTACTGTCTCATGTACCCGAGACTCGAAAAGAGACTACTATTTCGGAGACCAACTCTCTGTTTAGGACCTTATCGCCACTCAGGCAGAGGCAAGAGAGTAACGGGGTAGACACACGACATTCAAAGAGAGGAGGATTGCAGCCAAGCATCGATTGACAGAGTTGCAAGGTGCATCGACTTTGCCTCAGGCATCGCAAGGGACGGATCGTCGTAAGTAGAATTCAGACCGCTCACAAGACCTTGTAAATTAGGTTCGTGGGTATGCGTTGGTGCTACTCTATTGTAGGCGTAAGCACGACACTGGGATTTAAGCGGTCATACTAAACGAGGGATCTAGTTGCTATCAAAACTTTTCCATGCGCGGATGTGAGGCAAACCTACAGCTAGGTCAAAATTTTTAGCTGAAACCAGAATTACTAGAATCATATTAACATGATGGGCATAGGATATACCTAACAGACTCGAAGGTCTATTTAGTCTTAGTTATATAACTAAGCATACTTCAATTGGTCATAATAAGGACCTAGCTTGGGTCAAGTTACAAGGTTTCACTTGGATACAGAACTACTGAAATACATGAATATACCATATAAAGAATCTCGCTATGAATTGTTTTCAGAACACCGTTAACGACCGAATTGCGTTACAAATTGATAAGATAAACTTATTTAGAAACTCGCGACGTATAGCCATTCTAAAAACTCATTATCATCTCACCCTTAAACATTTTGTTGAGAAGTTCCTTCTTCATAGACCTATAGGTGCGATCATACCAGCACTAATGCACCGGGTCCCATCAAAACTCCTCAGCCAAGCGTGTTCGGACAAACATGATTCTAAGATGAGTAAAGCTTAACGCCCGTATGAAACCTACTCCTACCCATTGCCATAACTCCATTTCAAGAACGTTAGCGGAAACACTAAGAATAGTACCGTAATGTGCAAAAATTTATATGCGTAAATATAAATCGTAAGAATGCACTTAAGATAATTATCCCCACTAACGAAGTCGTTTTTCATCATGGAACAGAGCTATGTCTTCACCAAGGGGAAACCAACCAACTAGCAAGGCGCCAACCCTGCAGATAGACTCTGCTACTTTTCAAGCTACGGTCACGACAGCCGTAGCAGCCATCATGGTGCAGCTCAATGCTAACCCCGCCAGCAGGCGTGGAAATGCAGTCAGAAATACTAACTGCGATAAGAATCAAGAACATCAGTGGGCGACCATCAATGAAAATGCCTCAGGCCACAAACCTACGAACAAGAAGAGAAAGTTTTGGAACATGAAAGAGCACCACCAATCTCAAAGATCCACTAAAAGACAACAACCCATGGCCACCCCTACAATTACAACAGTAGTCACGACTCATGCCTCGACACTAGCCATGGGGTCTGTCATCCAAACGCCGGCCAGACCATATAAGGGATCACTCCCGAAGTGTAACTACCATCACACAGGAGCTTGACGAATTTTACAATGTAATAACTGCAACATGAAAGGACATACCTTCCGTTTCTGTAAGGCCCCGACCCAGCATCTCCCTTCAATCACCAGCACCAAGGTAGACCCAGTATGCTACTTATGCGGTGAAACGGGACACTTCAAGAGAGAGTGTCCAACCGAGAAGAATGACGGGGGAGCAGGAGGAGTGTGATGAACACACCAGCAGGAGCAGCAGGGAACCATATTAGGACTTTTGTAATGTTTCCAACGACAAAAACGTTTAAGTACCATATGTTTGTAATGAATTCGGTATGCTTGCTAAAGTCACCGCCTTTCTAAAAAGTAGTTAAAATACTCTCTCGTTCAAATCAAACCAAAGACATTCATATATGACCTTAGGATCATTACCTGTAAGATGTGATGACTTTGTACATACATCGGGGTTAATTATAATCAAAATACTGAAGTCTTGAAACAAATAATTCCATCCTGACTCCTAGTCCATGTCTAGTAGTAGGAATTGAGTGGGGCCACCCACTCGACGATTTCCCCAACATCAAATTTCATACGACGTTCATATACCGCTTGATCGTAGGGAGACCTGTCAGGGATCATGATATCAAGTATCATTACTGGCTATCGAAATACACCTACTACCAGTGCTAGACACTGTGGTATGAATCATCTATAGTAATAATAATATCGAACAAACGGAACCCACTGAAAAGAAACACAAGATACCCTATCACTCTAATGAGCACTTCATACGAATACAACTTAACACATGTTTTACCTAAAGAGATATTGTTGTCACCATTCAATTTCGATTGGTATAGTTCTCATCTTTCCAATTTAACGACTATGAAAGGACCCTTCACCTAACCCACCGAATATCGAAACCTTTGTCTCCCATAAACGCGTCCAGCACGGACCTTCGGGTCATCCTTCGATGTGAAACCCCCCAAAACACGCACTAGAGGAGTGTTATACTTCCAGAAACCTTATCATAAGTATTTTCAGGAGACCTTCGGGAATGTCACGCGTAACAGACAAGATTCAAGCACAAAAGCTTGGGACGGATACGGTTAGTCTACCACTACTACGTGTATACGCGAGGATAATGTATAATTAAGATTCTACGGATATTGGATGTGTGCTTTCGTCCTATTTCTTGTTCCATGTCTGGTTGTGGACTTGGGGCAGAGTCACCCATCCAACTGTCTTGCCAATCTTAAGCACATACGACCTATATGCGCAAGTTAATGATTGATGGACCAGGTACGAGTCCTGCCATGAACTTCGGGCCAAGGTTTCCCAGAGGGACGAGTAAATGTCCTACCATCCGAAAAGGCCTAGTCACGTAAACCAAACCCACATGCTTCCTACAAAGCTACAAGAACTGTCAGGTCAAACCTATCGAGCTACTCAACAATGAAATTGAGGAACCAAGCTTCTCACCCTGGAGAGCTCCGGTCTTATTCTTCAAATAGAAAGACAAATTTCTCGTAGTTTCATCGACCTCAAAGGCCCCGACAATATCTCCAGTAGAAACCTTTACTATCTACCTCGCATAGACGAATAGGTCGACCAACCGCAAGGAACGAGGTACCCTTCAGGAATTGGACCTGAGGTCTGAATATCACCAGTCGCGAGTATTGGAGAAGGATGTCCGAGGACAATCCTCTAAATTCGATGCGGACGCTACAAGTCCGTAGTGATACCCCTCGGATAGGACCAACCCGCTCGCAACATTTATAGGATATGCCATTCTTACTAGGATCCGTTAGTCATTGTCATTGTAAATGACTTGCTTATCTACCCTCGTAATAAGAAGGAAACCAAGGAGAGCAGCTACAACAAACCGCAAAAGCAATATGATCAGAGAAGCTTTACCCGAAGTTCTCTAGATACGAGTTTTGGAATTGAGGACTCGAATTCCTAAGACACATCATTATCAATGTGGAAATCCTTAAGGACCCTTTCAATTGATCAAAACCGTTGAGAAACAGTCAGCACCAAAGGCGTCAGCAGGAATACGCTAAAATTCTGGGTCTCACTGACCTACTGTCTTAGCTCCTTTGGAACTTCTCGTAAATTACAGAACCCCCTTACGACTTTGAACCTGAAGGGAACAACCCTTGACTGGGAAGAGAAGCATGAGGAAGAAACCTTTAGAACTCTAGAATAAAAGACCAAATTCCTCTGGAAGCCTCACTCTGGGAAGGCCTAGTACGCTTCGGAAAGCGTGGAAAGCCAAAACCCCATATAATTATACCTTTCAAGATTCTTGTCAGAATCAGCCCTGTAACTCGCTACTTGAATCTACTCTCGCGAGCTTGGTAAAGTACATTCTACCCGACATGTCTCGAACTTGCAAAAGTATCTATCTGATGAGACTCTTGTAATTCCCCTCGACGAGATCAAGTTCCACAAGAGCCTCACCTTCGTGGAAGAACCGTAGTGACCATGGACCAAGAGGTCAAGCGAATGCAACAACGTTGCTTCTCATTAGTGAAAGTTCGCTGGAATACTAACCAAGGGCCTGGAGTCACTTGGGAGTGCGCGAATCAGTCGATTAGGAAGTATCCCCACTTCTTGGCTCGATTGTTCATGCCTACTCCTTGCCTAGATTCAAATTTCGGGAGGAAATTCCCTCTAACGGGGGGATGATGTGACAACCGTCAATTTCCGGTCAAGTCAAAGTCAACTGAAGTCAACAAGTCAAACCATTCGACTCAATTTGCCCATGGGTACTAGAGTTTATGTTATGTAATTTCTAAACAACTCGCTATTCTAATGAGAGATCATAAATCGAAAAGTGCGTACATCTAGATCTCCTTAACCTAAAATTGTGGTACGTGGCGAGCCAAACCGATAAAACAATGTTGCATACTCATCGGGAGTGTGTAAGATCCTTAAAAAAGGCTTAACAGGGTTTACGGACCTTGCATTGCGAAGCCGGACACTCGCATTGGCCACACACAAAACCTCTCTCAATTGTTTTCACTCCATCTCTCTTTATCGAGAATCTCTCCAAGATATGAAATCTCTCCCAAATCTCTCTAAGTATGTGAAATCTCTCCCAAAACTCTCTTTGTATGAGAAATCTCTCCAAGAATATGAAATCTCTCCCAAATCTCTCCAAGAATGTGAAATCTCTCCCAAAACTCTCTTTGTATGATAAATCTCTCCAAGAATATGAAATCTCTCTCAAATCTCTCCAAGAATGTGAAATCTCTCCCAAAACTCTCTTTGTATGAGAAATCTCTCCAAGAATGTGAAATCTCTCCCAAATCTCTCTTTGTATGAGAAATCTCTCCAAGTATGTTAAATCTCTCCCAAATCTCTCTAAGTATGCCAAATCTCTCCAAGTATGACAAATCTATCCCAAATCTCTCTCAAAATCTCTCTCAACTTTCTATAATCACTCGGGGCATCCCGACCCTCGAATTTGGCGAAAACAGCCCAAAAAAATGGAAGTCTACGCGAAAAACGGACTTAAAGAGCCGAAACTCCTCTTAGGAACCGAAACCTCTCTCAAGGAACCGAAACCCTCTCAGGAACCGAAACCTCTTAGGAGCCGAGACCCTCTCAACCGAAATGGACCGAGTGCTCTGTTTATTTCGGTCTCCTGATCATTCCAAACCGAACCTGACTTTCGACTCCCCTTCTCCCCTTCGGTCAGAAGAGACTCCACTTCGATACGAGAGGCGAACCTGCGCATCCGAGGACTTGAGCCGAGGAGCAAGCCTGCGCATCCGAGCCCCACTCTCGGTTCCTCCTCCTGCTCTCGGTTCCTTCTCATGCTCTCGGTTCTAGCGGCTAGGACCGAACCCTCGGCCAGAACTTCGGATTTTGACAGTTTTCACCCGATTTTCGATATCTTTAGCGTTTTGAGCCTGTTTTTCGAGATTTTAACGCATGATTTTCTCACAAACTCATATTTTAACATAATAAGCCCCAAATATTCATATTTTAATTATATTTTGGGGAAAATCCTTGTCTAAGAATAAAATCTAGTAGGTAAGATTTATGGGTGGAGTGTTGACTTTGCCTTAGTGCGTGACACAAGCAACCTCCCCATACCTCCATGGTACAACCCCTTGTCCTTCCACCATACCTAAGTCATGCTAATGTACTTTATCATCATTTCCAGCCATTTCCCACGTTCTTAGAGCTGGAACATCCACCCTCTCTCATCACTTCACTCATTTTCTCTCATTTTCGCCACAAGATCAAACACTTTTCTCTCAACTCTTCTCTCTCAATTTCGAGATTTCCAAGGCTTTCCTTCTACTTTTGGTGAGTATGTTCATTATCCTTATGACTTTTACACTTCCTTCTACTCCAATCATAGATTTCTTACACAAATATCGTCATATTTGTGGTAGATCTTCGAATCTTCAAGCACCTCCCAAGTGTTCTTGAGTTGAGAACTTCTTTTCTCCATCATCCATCTACTGAAATCACTCAAGGTGAGTTCATACCCCTACATTTTCATGTTTTCTCAAGTTTTTAGGGGGGGAATACAAGTTAAAACACCAAGAACATAACTAAAATTTTCTAACAGCTTTCATCAGAAAAGTTGGACTCCATTCACGGAATGTTTTGGACAACTTAAACATTTTTGTTTGAAAAAATGTTTTAGGTGTAAGTAGCTCCAGTTCTTAGCTTTAAAATGACTACTTGCACACCTCTATACGATTTTTCTACGATTTATGGTGATTTTTACAAAACTCCCTATCATTTCAAACACCAATCCGGACCAGTCTGTGATTATGGACTATTTCACCCAAGTTGGAGGTCATTAAAAATCATGATAAAAATTATGAGTAAACTAGACATATTTTGGGAACTCTCAGAATTTACAGATTTAGTTTTCGACTTCGTATGATTTTTCTATGACTTTTCTAAAACAGAACAGGAAGGTTAAATTTAGTTAAGAGCATATAAATTTCATAACACTTTGTATTATGTTGAGCAAAGTGTATAACAATAAGTTCTAAATATTGAATGTGTTTCCTTGTTAGTTTATCATCATAAACTAAAACTTAGTCATTCATGATAAGATTATTCATTCATTTAGAACACGTATATTAAGCTATAATAAGCACGGTTTTTGGATTCATAACACAAATGCGTTTTCATAAATGAGTTCTTATACATTACAAACGTTTTGGTATAAACTATAATAGGTATGGTTTATGTTTTCATTAACACAACAAACACATTTCGGAAGGTTTTATTCCCACAGAAAAAGGTTTTACACTCATGCACACCACACGTAAACTTGTTAACCTAAATTGTGAAACAATCTCTTCCGTACGTCCGAGTGCGGAATCTAAATTCCTGGTAGTTATAATCAGAGTCTCCTGGAGGGAGAACGTGATAGTTGTGTATAAATCTATATTGGGTTTGACAAACCCACACCAGAGCTGCTTGCAATAGCTAGACCGGCAGGTCTGAGGTGACAAGTGTCATTTCAGTTTCGCGACGCCTGAGAAACGTCGTGGCAGGTTTATTCAGTCATTAGTATGATTATAGCGGCTCACATAGGGATTTAACAACATAAAGTTTACAGGGATTTTCATAAATCAAAAGGGGTTTTATGTCAATTTAAAATCACTTTTTATATCAATAATTACAGATATTATGGTATATTTTCAGTCTTGGTATTTAAGACCACACATCATTCATTACGGGATTTTTCTGAAATCAGAAAGGGTTTTACGCCAATTTAAAACCACATTTATATATTTAAGTATGACAAATACTTGTTCATTTCGGTCCTGGTATTTAGGACTACATAACTTTTATAAGGAAAATATTGGATTTTTCTTGGTAACATACATCTCCTTATAAAGATCGATTTTCAAACTTTTACTGTCAAAAGCTTATGAACTCACCAACCTTTGTGTTGACACTTTTCAAAACTACTTGTATTCTCAGGAATTCAGTGAAAACAGGAAATCAACAACGTTTTGGGGATGGGACGATAAATCATCAAACAGTTCATTTTGTATCATAATGTAATTGATTCGAATCATGTAAACATATACTTTGGTGTAACTTTTTCAATTATATTTATGATGGTTGTAATTACTTTGAGCACTATTATACTCATGGTTGTGATACTACACATGAAGTCCTCCACCCCCGGACGTTTCCGCCATCCTTGGTTTGGGGGTGTGACATTGGATTAGGTGTCTAAGCCCATAACTATAATTGGTATTCATTTGATTTGATAGTAGCATGGTCCTTCTGGGTTGCCTTCACTCTAGCAACTGGACATGATGACTTTTGGAAAGAGAGGGTGAATTTATTATTTGGAATAATAAATTGATTTATTAATGTATTATGAAAATAATATATTAATTAGTGATCATGTTATTTAATTAGCATTTAATTAGAAATTGATTTGGAATTAATTTTGGGATTAAAGAAACCAATTAAAGGAACAGGGGTTATACAAATCATTGATAGTTCTAAAACTAGGCTACTGGACTCCTTAGAATAAAGTGGACAAAAACTATAGGGAGGCCCTATAGATTTCGTCCAAGGCTCCTTAATAAGGGTCCATGGGCCGCTTAAGCGTTAAGCAGGAAATTAGGGTTTCCTTTAGCAAACCCTAGCAGCCCATACCTATATAAAGACCCCACCTCATATGATTTTTGGAAAATGCATTATTGCTACAAACCCTAGTCGAAGTTCAGAAAGATTCCCTCCTCTCTCCTCTCATCCTCTTGCTAGTGGTGTTTGTAAGCCATTAGAGGTGCAACATTTGAGGCACAAAGCTTTCAAGAGTCAAGGATCTACAAGGTGTTCTTGTTATTACTACATAACAAGTAAGGTAAACATCAAAGCCCTTTTATTATGTGATTTTCGATTTATATATGCTAGATCTCGGGTTTTGCTTTGGTATTCAATTTGCATGTTCAACTAGTGAAAAACTTAGATGCAAAGCAATTAGGGCTGCATGAACACATATGTTGTAGTTATGCTCAAAACCCATCATAAATGACCATGAAAAACACAAGTTTATTAAATGACCACAACTTCCACAGAGAGGGTATTTGCGGAAGACCTTATACTCTATGGAGTTGGACACGTGAGGGAAAAAGACAAAAAAAAAATCATGATTTTACATTGTTCTGCAGACGATGTCTCTGCGGAAATGAGTATGCCTCTTTGGAAATGAATATGCCTCTGCAGTGGTAGCTGAAAGCATTAAATGTTTTCCAACATTTCCATTGAGAGGGTCTCTACGGAATGCATGTACACCTCTGAGGAACGATTACTCTTCTGCAGAAATGGTTGGTGGAGCGATTTTGAACAACAAATGACATTTTTTTTTCGTTTTTTAATGGTATTATCAGTATTTTAACACTTTTACTGACTAGAAACCCTTTTTCCCGTTTTTGTGAATGCTTTAATTATTAGAACTCATTTTTTCATTATCCATATGGAGAGTGTATTGAAAGAATCAGTTTTATTATTCTGTGTATGGGAGGGTTGTGGTAGTTGGTTAATGGAGATGAGGTTTATGTTAGAAATAATGTTAAAAACTTTGATTTAAATCTTCCTCTTAACTATGACCATCATATGTTATTACAAATGGTTAGAAATCAGGCAAGTGTGCTCAATAGTCATATATCTTTTCCTTTTAAACACCTGGATTGTGCGTATGTTATGGAGCTTGTAGATGAATAAAATGTATTTAAACTGAGACATGTAATATTTTAAATAAATCAGACAGTGCATTTGTATTTTTCGGTGCTTGGTGAAGAAGTTGAAGAACAACCAGTGGTGAAGTTGAAGAACAACCAATTTATTGGATCAAAAAGTAGTCGAGGCTGTGGAGAAAGACAATCCGGTGGAAACCTTTCATGTAGACGAGGAAATGACGTAGGAGTGGGTTATCAAAAGAGAGCTTCAGTTCCTGATAACTTTGTATGAGATAATGATCAAGAACCAAATTTGTGCATGACAAAATTAGAACAACAAAATTTATTAAAGTTTGGAAAAGTACCTGATTTTGATGATCGATAATCTGATGAAAAATCAAACGAAGGTTGGTTGGAAGATGAGTACACGCAACAAAAAAAATTGCTTTTAACCCATGGTATTTTATTCCTCCCATTCCTGATTGTCCAGAACCTATTCTTTAATCTGGACCATTTCAAAGTTTAGGTCCGAATGATAAAATATTTGTGAATCAAACCTATAACACCAAAAAAAACCTAGCATCTATTGTTAAATTCAAAGTCGTTAAAGAAAAGTTTCAGATTAAGGTAGAAAAATCAACCAAATCTCGGTACCAGGTTGTTTGTTTGCAAGAAAACCGCCATTGACGTTTAAATACAATTGTAATTAAAGGAACTGAAATATTTGAAATTAATATGTTTAATGATGAGAAAAAATGTTCTTCATTACTTATACACCCAAATCATAGGCAAACAAATAGTGAAGTCGTGGGAACCATAATACATGACATTTTGGGTCAATGTAGTTTGAGAGTTTGGAGTCCTAAAGATATAATTAGAGATATGAATTCGTTGCTACAAAATAATTTAAGTTATTCACAAGTATGGCAAGCTAGATAATGTTCTAAAGGATTGATGAAGAGGATCCCCGAAGAAAGTTTCTCCAAACTTTCAATTCATTTTCACAACTTGAAGAAACATAATGTTGCGACTGTGGCGTACATACAAACTGATTTTGAGGTTCGCTTTGAGTATTGTTTTTTCGCTATTGGTTGTGCAGTAAATAAATAAATTAAATTTAAAACTTTGCAAATATATAGTGCTTATAAACAAAATATATTGGTAATATATTCATGGTTGTTACAAAATTGTTGCATATACATGCTTTCATAGGGTTTTGTAGAAAAATATTATTATGGATGCTGCCCACCTGAAGGGAAAGTACAAAGGCACCATATTGCATGAAGTAGTAATGGATGGCAACAATCAGATATTGCCTATTGGTTATGGAATTTTCCCAAAAGAGACAACAAATTCTTGGACATGGTTTCTTGAAAAACTACATGAAAGCATTGGTGATTTGGAAGGTATGACATTGGTAATGGATAAAGCTGCATCAAATGTCGTAAGTATTCAAAATGTTTTTCCAAATTCTCAACACGGATTGTGTGGTTTTCATCTAATAGTAAACATAGTGCACACCTTTGAAAAAAACAACAATTTTGTGTTGGCAACTTGTTAGAGCTTACAAGACTACTGAGTTTGAACAATATAAGCGAGACTTTGTACTCTTAGACCAGATGTAGAGGTGTACATTAGTTAAATTACACACGATAAATGGACTAGATCACATTGCCCTACTATGAGGTATGATTACTTGACCTCAAATAGTGCGTAGTCTATGAATGTTGTAGAACAAATTTAAGGAAGTTGCCTATATTACTACTTCTTGAGTTCTTCCGCGTGCTTATGCAGAAATGGTTTTACCAACATCGGGGTGGCTGTAGGTATGACTAAATTTTTTACAAATTGTATGATAAATGTGATATATAATGATATATCATTGTTTTAACAGAAAAAGTACAACAATACTTACGAAGTTGGCTGAAGCTATGGTTAATAAAAATAAAGAGGGGATAACAGGATGTTCGGTATTTGGTGTTGACAAGGTGACATATCAAGTCCATGAATTCAAAAGTGGTGGCATAGTTAATTTGAGGCAAAATACATATTCTTTGAATTATTGGCAACTAATTGGTTTGTCTTGTAGTCTTGAGATAACGGTTTTAATGCACTTGAAAAATGAAAACTGTGGGCATATGGTTTCAGATATTTATATAATTGAAACATATCGAAGAACGTATGAGGGGTCATCTACCCTCTTCCAGTTAATCATGATTGGGAGGTTCCTAATGACCTTATGTTTGTTAACCCTCCTGTAATGGAAATACGTCAAGCGGGTAGAACGAAAAACACCAACTGTATCCCATCACAAGGTGAGGAGCCAAAAATAAGAAGATGTAGTAGATTCCATAATATAACACATAATGCAAGGACGTGTGAGAAAATTGTCCCAAATAAGCAAAATAAAAGTAGAAAATGTAGTGGGGCGCCTAGATGTGGGACGAAAGCGACAGAAGACAAAGAGATGTAAGCGACAGAAAACCAATGGAAGCAGGACCCAGAAAACCAAGGGACGCATGAGCCAGAGAACCTAGGGACGCAAGCAATAGAAAACCAAGGGATGAAAGCCTCACAAAACCAATGGACGAAGTACGAAGACGGAGCATACTTTCTGTGGTTCAATTTGAACGAATGAAGTTTATTTTAAAATCTATTTACTATGAAGTTTGTAAAAGACAAAAAATTGAGTTTTCCAACAAAATTTCGCATTACTATTTCATTAACTCTGCAGCAATGTAGTGCTTACGCAGTACTGTTTCATCTACTCTGCCTCAAATAGTGTTAGTTTCGCAGTTTTATAGTTTTTTATTATTTTAAAAGTATGGTTTCACTGGTAAGGATTTTACTATAAAATCACTTTAGAATGTGTAGCATTTCATCTACTTTGTATCCTTTCTTCAATCCATTTTTCTACAAAAATACCCCTCATATTTTCACTCACCAATAACACGCTTGATATCACAACAAAACGGTATAAAGTAACAAAATAGAAATCTTGTTATTCAACGATCTTTATAACAAAAGTGATGATGCATGTCTGAATAAAAATGAGGAAGTGATCTTGGAGGCGGCGAAAGAGGAATACAAATCCATTAACGATGGGTCGGAATTTGAGTATGAAGCACCTTGGAATCTTATAAAAGATCTCTTGTATTTTTAAGTTGTATTGTGTTTGTAGTAGGTTATTTCTATGTACTTCGTTTTTATTACGTTATTTATATGTAATGCTTTGTGTTAGGTTATTTTTGTGTATTTGGTTTGTATTAGGTTATTTACAAAATAAGTTGGGTTATTTTCTACTTTATTCCATGGAAAAGAAAATACAAACATTACAAATACATGGAAACAAAAAACACAAATATTACAATACATGGAAACATAAAACATTACAATTAATAAGATAAAGTAGTAGCAAAAATTACAAAAAAATATTACAAATAAAACAACTGCTTACATGAAATATTGGTTATTTTTAACCACATTCCAAACGTCCTCATATTCGAACTCACTTCCTATTATGAAAAAAGTAATCAAATATTAAATTGGACAAACAGAAACATAAATAAATCGAATTTATATATATCAAAGATTTACAAATCATAATACATACTTGAATGTTGATGTTTACAAAAGAAAATAGAAACTCGAAATAGTAGATTGAGGCCTGAAATTGAGGTGTCCTAAGACAAAATTGCCCTGGAATGGGTTTGTCTTGAGGATACAACAACCAATACAAGAACATATCATGAATCTGTCGAAATTCACCATGATCCATTTGATATGAAGAACGATTTTTGAGAGAAAGTGTGTGTTTTTCATTGGCCCTCAAATTATGTCTGAATTCCTCCATTTGTCCAACATCATGTTAGGACCATCACCTTTTTTGTCTTCCATGGACGTGGAGCATCGGATGATGTTACTGCATTTGAAGAAGTAGGTACATTGTCGTCCATTTTAGAATAGAGGTGTTAGATTTTCGAAGAATAAATGTTTAATTAAATAAGAAAAACAATTGATAGTTGGTTCTGCGGAATAACAAACAGTTCTGCAGAATGATAAACAACTCTACGGACTGAAGAACAACTATGCGCAATGGGAAACATCTCTGTGGACTGAAAAACGGATCTGAGGAATGACAAATAACTATGTGGAGTGGAAGGGTTAATAAATTTACATAGATGATCGTTGAATTCTTGGTAAAGAGTTAGATCTTTCTTGAATTTTAATATGAGTTCATCTTCAAATTTCCAAATTTGCTCGTGCGAGGAAGTTGATTGTTACTATTGTGATCCAATTAACACTTTTGTTGCATCCTCTTCGAAATAGCGATATATGTCTGATGAATCTTTGAAACAATTAAAATGGGATGCAGAACAACATAAAATAGATAAAGAGTCATCTCGGACTCTCACTGAACGTCGTGACGTCATTACGCCAAAGTGGAAGGAGGCTGAAGAATGTACATGGATTAATAAAAAAGAAAATCAAAGAGCATGAACAATGGATAAAAAAGACTATCTAAATGACTGGAAAATGGCTTGTTGACAATGATGCAAAAATGATAGATCTTTGTCGGCAAAAGGATCGTTTTGAAGATAAAATACGAATTAGGGATGACTATATAACACTGGAGAAAGAGAAGTATCCATTGTAGTTCCCTTAAATTAATCATTATTGTTGTACGTTTATTATGTGCTCTTAGGTTTGTTATATGTATTATCTTCGAATTTTCTTTAGTTTATAAGATTAACTCTACTGGTAATGATGCACTAATATAATCATAACATAACCAAATAGTCTTAAAAACAGTAATAAAACTACACAATCAACCTCTAGTTGCCCAAATAATTTATGCAATCCTATTACGGTAATTAAATCCTGTAACTCTAGTTGGCTGGTGTGTCTCCACTTCCACCCCCCGATGCAAGCATTTCCATGAACATGCACAAAAATACTTCACAATCTCCTAGATCTCCTTTTTCGTGCTGTGACACGTTTTCACCTTCAACAAATTCCACTTCAATAGGTTTTTGTCTATCGGGAAAATGCTGCCAATATGAAATGTTGTTTAGTTCACTTAAAATACTATCACCCAAGGTTTTGAAACAACCGTTATTCCCCTAATTTTTAAAGTAACCACATTATTTTGCTGAATCATATATGGTCACTTTCCATGTAATGAGATTCAACTTTTCCAAAAATCAATGAAGTGCCACAATGTTGATGGGAATTAAAACCTATACAAAATGTTAAATTATATATATGCAAATTTAAAATTATATATATATATATATATATATATATATATATATATATATATATATATATATATACAATTTTAAAATTATATGATATATAAATAAATATACTATCTCGATCAATATCCTTTCAATGAGGTCCGCCAACCATCCTCACTGCTATACACCTTAAATAAACTTCTTTCTAAACTTCCAAAGTGGTGCCTTGAGGATTTCGTAATCATCCACATATCATTCAAGGGATTGATTTCCTTGAGCAACAATGCTCGTATTACCAAATGTTGTGTGTTATAAGATAAGAAGATACGTTTTGTACAATTAATTATCCAAAATGTTTTGTGCTATGAAATAAGGGATATATCTTAACATAGTGTCCAACCACCCACGTCCATACATACCAAGTAAAGTTTCCCAAAATTCCTAATTCATCTCAAAACCTTTATATTTCTTATGTTCCAAAAAAGCGTCGCCTGGTTCTTTCCCCCATAATTTCCAATATTCCTCATCAGTAGGCATGTAATGCTCCAATAATAATTCTACGTTCTCTACAGTACCGTCTTTCTGAAGTTTTCTTCCTTTTTTCTTCAATGGTTTTGTGGACAGAACCTATAAAATCAAAATGTTAATTAACGCATATAGAGTGGCAATTGGATCTTAAAATCCGTTGCTTCAACGGCACATGGAATGTTGTTTTCCTGCAAAAAAACATTAACTTTAACTACATATAATTTTTGTGATTTTTAACTATATATAACGTTATAAGAAATGTATAACTATACCGGTGACACATGTAATATACGTAAACATTGCTCGATGGTTAATTGTGTTTTTATTCTCCATGCCCTCATTTGTAACGTCCCAAAAATCAGAACCAAATATTTTTGTTTTTATGTTGAATAAACCATCAACCAAACATGTTTGTCTAAACCATAAAGTATTTAGAGTAAATCAAATAACATCCCAAAAGTACACCAGAGTCAATAAGCGGGAAAATCATGGTGTGTGCAGTGCGATCATCTTGAAATACCGCATACCATACATATATGCCAGCTCAAGGCTGTGCCGGGTCTATTTCACGCACGAGTCTATTTCAACTCATATGCCAGCACAAGGTTGTACCGGGTCTATTTCACCCCCGAGTCTATTTCAACTCATATGTCAGCACAAGGTTGTAACGAGTCTATTTTACCCCACTGATGTGAATTATGAGCTTTGATTTGGCATGAAGAATTAAATGAACACAAATAACACGGTGATTTGGGTGCTAAAAGAAGTATTCGATCATAGTAAATGAGTACAAAAAGGGTACAAGACTAGAACTTCATAAATACCTCACTCACTATTCAGTATGCACTACATCTCTCAATCACACCTCTACAAGTGTTACGAAACCCACTACATATAAAAGGTGTATAGATGTCTCTTTCTCTCTATATATCTCATGTCACAAGGCTACTCTACCACATGCAAATGGATCTACAAGAGTCAAACCATAACAAAGTCATACATGCATAACTTTGCACTTCAACATTCTCCCCCTCAAAGTTAGGAATGGATAACCTGCTTCAGTCTTCCAAAATCGAGCAACTTCATGAACCAAGCCTTAAGCATGACACATATAAGAATGAACTTCTATTCTTCCATTCTTCAATGACATTCCAATCCATGTTCTAGAGTGTGAGTCCTTCCAAACCGAACATCGAAAGGAAATTAGGAGTATCCAAATCTCCACAAAATTACCGAATTTTGATCATAAAAGTACTCCCCAAAAATCATCAATAAGTCCAAACCCATCATGAGCTAATCACTTCTGAATCTCCAATTGAATCACTTCATAAACATCAAATGCTCAAGGTCACTTCGGTCTTCAATTCCGCATAAAATGAAAAGTTTAACTTTCGAATTCGCATATTTAATTCTCTCCCCCTTTTTATAATAAAAAAAATGATTATTAAACCAAAAAGGGAATGAGAAAGTGCTCAATTTGGAAATTTTCTATCCAAAACTCCCCCTTAACACATGGCATAAACATTTTGCATGAATCCAGAAAATCCAAAAAATCTCAATTTTCGAATTTGTTCACGGACTGCCTTTGGCGAAATTTCACAAATTTGGGTAGAAACTGTCAATTTCGAAACTCTGTAGTGACCCGGTGCGCCCAAAATAGCATAAGATGCAAAACTTTAACCCAATTGAAAAACTAGGCATAACCACCAAAATCGATATCGAAATCGAGTTAGGTCCTTGACATCGATGTGTGGCAAAGGATTCTCGACATCGAGACTCAACAAAGGATCCTTGACATCGAGTCTAGTCAATCATTTGAAATCGAACTAGCGACCATCGATATCGATGCCATTGACGAACCCATCGACCATCAAATTTAAACCTTCAATTCGTCACATCGATGCTCGACTCCAATACATCAAACCAATTTCGAACCAACAGGGTTCGATTCCACTTTACTTGCAAATAAGCCTTTGATTTCAGCCACTCAATGCTCGACCCTTGACCTTTAACCCACCCATCAAAACTGTTCCAACCCAAACAATTTTCATTAAATACTAAATTCAGTCAGCTAATCGTCATCGAGATATCGACACAAAGCGAAGTCCAAATTGATCTACCCATAACGAAACCTTCAAACACAATACCCATAAATTCAATTTGACTCTAACAAAGTACATACGCATAGAAACCCAAGTTCGTCTCCAATACCATTAGATTCCAGCTCACATGTCGAAATTATCAAGCACATATCGACATCCAAAACATGATTTCGAAATCAATCAACCCAAGTAGCGATCATTCGACATCCAACAACATGAATTTTGACTTTTAGATTTGACTTTGTCATTGAATCAGAATCAAAAATCGAATCAGGAATCATACATCCATCACAGTCCTATTCGATATTAATGATCTCATGTCAAAATCGACAAACACTAAATCAACAATTTTCAGAAAAATTTCAGATCAAAATTGATTCCATATGAGTTAGAATCGAGGAACATTTATTATACTTCAATGATTTCGATCATTAACTCAAACGATTCTAAACATGTGATTAATCAAGAGAATATCAACAGACATAGATGAAACAATGCGATAACACTTCTTGAACAATATCGATTAAGAACTAAGACATAAGTCTCCGATGGTACAACTGGGTAAGCATGCATACATGTCGAACTATGAACAACGTTTTTAGAGTAATCATAATTGATGACTTTTGAACTCAATCAAAGAGATCAGATCAAAAACAAATATAAATGGGCTTAAAGTGAACCAATGATGAACGATATTGGATTGCAATTTGGGCTTAAAATGAAGAAATTAATGTTTTGGGTTTAATATGGATCGATGAATAGTAAAATTGATTGTTTGGGCTTCGAAATATGAAGTAATGAACAAAAAATATGACAAATCTTTAAAATAATAAATGGATCAACAATGAGGTTTGAAACGAAATAGATCCAACAAATCCAAATGATCAAAAAAATTCAAGAACGCAAGCACGAATCAAATAGATTTAGAGAGATCATCGAGAGACTCACCATAAACGTTCCAGTTGTGTTAAATGTAGCCAAACCGAGAACGTTTCTTCAAAAAATCAATTTGATCATCGAAAACCTGCTCTGATACCAATTGATGTGAATTATGAGATTTGGTTTGGCATGCAGAATTAAATGAACACAATGAACACGGTGATTTGGGTGCTAAAAGATGTATTCGATCATAGTAAATGTGTACAAAAAGGGTACTAGACTAGAACTTCATAAATACCTCACTCACTAGTCACTTAAACTACATCTCTCAAGCACACCCCTACAAGTGGTATGAAACCCACTATATATAGAGGTGTATACATCTCTCTCTCTCTCTCTCTCTCTCTCTCTCTCTATTTATCTCTCATGTCACAAGGCTACTCTACCACATTGGGTCTACAGTCAAACCATTACAAAGTCATACATGCATAACTTTGCACCCAACACCCACATACATATAGAAAACAGAAACATAGGCATACGACACATACAACAAGAATCACAAAGACTACAAGCACATACAATCCCTAGTGTCCTAAAATATAGTGAGCAAACTCACCTCAGTTTACTATCAGTCAAATAAATGCTCGGGCTGCTGAACCGGAGAATCCTTGCACTAACCAATCAAATAAAACCCTAATAAATAATTGGTTCATAAACCATAATTAGGACTTTAATTAACTAATCCTGACCCCCATGGTAAAAGAACATTTTACCCTTCCCTTAATTGGCCTAAAAGCCGAAGCCCAAACTCGATGGCACAAAAGTCCAAATAATGGCCCAATTCCTAAAGGACACTCAAACACCAATATAGGCCCAAATCTAAAAAGGCCCAATCCCTAAGAACAACCCATAATTAGAAAGACTTGTGGCCCAACAAGAGCCCAAAACCCTAAAGTACAAAGGCGGCCCAACATCAAAGCCCATGACCAGGTCACGTACGTTAAGCGTTCCCCTAGTATGCCTGGCGTACTAGTTCACTACACAGATTTGGCGATCCGGACACGTACACGCAGTGTACGTATTTGTACGCTCGACGTACGCCCCCTTCAGCCACTTCTTCCATTCTGTCCTTATTGTTAAGACCAAATGTCCAAATTTCAGATCCAATCCTTGGGGAACGTATTCATCCATAAAGTCACTAACTTCGTGACTTTGCATAACTCAAATGGACCCAAAACTTAGATTTAGCATCCTATTTTCACCAAATGGACATATACTCATGCATGGTTGATCCTCAACCATCAACATGCTAACTTTATGGACTAAGGATCTCAGAAAGATCAAGAGGAGCAAGTGCTAACTTCTTGAGTGGAAGAATTTGACTAGATCTTATTCATGGGGCCAAAAAGTGTCCAAAACTCCAGAACAACTAGATCTAAGCATAAAATGAGCAACACCCAAGCTTTATACCTTTATGGAGCAAAAAATGATGAGTGGAATCTGGATCTACAAGCTCCTCCTTGATTGATGATCCTTCTCGAAGCTTTTTCTTCTTCAAGATTCACCAAACACCCACTAAAACACACACAAAAGGGGGTCAAATCTCTCTTGATAAGCAAGGGTTTTGAAATGAGGCTAAAAAGGGCAATGGAGGTTTATAAATGAGAGAACCTTGGGGCATAAGGTTGCTTAAATGCGGTCAAAACTCTAAAATTAAGGGTTGTCCCCTTATTACGTACACCCAGCGTACATGAGGTATGACCAGTGTACGCACTATCCTCTTTAAAATTACAATAATGCCCCTAAGGACCAAAATTGTAAACTAATTACACACCAAGGGTAAAGATGAAAATACCTTGAACCAGATGTTACAATTCTTCCCCACTTGAATTAGACTTTGTCCTTGAAGTCTGCTGCCACAAATAACTTTGGGTAATGCTCCATCATCTCGTCCTCAAGATCCCACATCCACTCTGAACCCTTTTCGTGCTACCACCGCACCTTCACAACATCCACCACCTTGTTTCGTAGAGTTTTCGTCCTCCTATGAAGTATCTGTTGGATAAGGTGTCTAAGTCCATAACTATTTATGGTCAGTACTTCACCCGACTCGGCATGGTCCATTTGGGTTGCATGGCACCATGCAATTGGATAGACTAAATGAGAGAAATAACACTTGGAGATTATTAATATATTATAAGTTCTAATATATTAATAATATTATTTGATTAGTTTGATCAAAGAATTAATTTAGAATTAATTAAGTGATCAAAAGATAACTAATTAAATATATGGGTTGATTATGTAAATCATTCATATCTTGTATAGTGGGCTAAGAGGCTCCATGGATTATCAAGTTGGGTTCTACCCATAGGATTCTCCATGGATGCTCCATGGGAGTTACAAACCCATGGATCATGGAAATGAAGAGTCATGACACATTAGGGTTTACATGGTGTAACCCTAGATGTGTCAACACTGTATAAGAGTCCCATTCTCCACTAAAATCGACTACACATAATAAACTAGAGGGCTAGGCCGATTTCAAGAAGTGTGTATTCTCTCAAAAGTCTTTCCAGGAGCATTTGGTGTTGTGTGAAGCATTTGAGGCATCACACTTGGGGTGCTAGGCTCACAAGGTTTCAAGGAACATAAGCAACAACAAGGTAAGTAATTCTATCTTTCATTCAAGTTAAAAATTGTTCCCCATGTATGCTAGATAGGAATATAACCTTGGAATTCAACTTTGCATGATAATTAGACAAACATAGATCCAAGGTTATTAGGGTTGCATGTACACTTAGGAAGTGTTAGAGTGCTTAAAACCCATCAGTGGTATCAGAGACTAGGCTTGTTTGTTTGTTATTTGTGCTTAAAAGTTGAAAAAAGTCAAAAAAACTTGTTGTCTGCCTGATGAACTCGCCGAGTCCATGGGGAGACTCGCCGAGTTCACTTGTATCTACAACCTACTCGCCGATTAGGTTCATGCACTCGGCGAGTAGGAGCCATAGAGTGCAGATTTTCGACTTTAATTGCTGGAAATGGACTAGAAACATTACCGTAAACTGTTTTGGTACTTGAAAACTTGTTTTAGATGGTGGAATGTCTTTGCTAATCCATTTACAACAACAAGTTATCAAAATTACAAAGTTTTAAGTGTAATTTTGATTCATGAAAGTGTTCATGTTCATGTTCTTGATCTTATGATGTTTAGATGATCATAGGAATTATTTGTAACCTATGTGGTAGTTTAATTCTTGATCATAATGTGTTTTAATGGAGTCCATAACTTGTCCTCAAGTTATGGAAAACCAAAAGTCACTTGAGTTAAAACCATTAAAAGAACACAAGAGTTAGAAAAATGAAGAGTCTTCATTTTTATTACTCTAATAAACTTATAAGTTACAAGAAATGAAAAGTTTTGAAAGTTTACAAAAACTTGCCCTCAAGTTTTGGAACAAGTAAAGTCATGCTAAAACTTTAGTTCCAACCCTTAGAATTTTAAAAGTTAAAATTCTACCCTTATACTTATAATATTATAAGTCAATAATATATATATATATATATATATATATATATATATATATATAAGATTAAAGTCGTCTTACCGCTAGTACGCCTCATTCACGAAGCCGGTCTATAAGGTGGGTATAAGGTTGTTGCCTATAAAATGGCAACTTAATGGGTGTCCACTCTCACCCACCGCTTGCTTGACCGGTGGAGGGTCGTTAGCCGAACGGGTAAGACAAGGACTTATGAATTTTCATTAAAAGTATGATGAATATTATAAAGTAACTAAATGTTTTATTTAATTCCCAATCTTAGTTACTTTAGGAAAAATGTGAATAAGGTGCTAATCCATGAAATTACACTTTACACTTTGTTTAAGTCGTTGGTGGAGCGTGCGTGATTAACCGGCACACTAACTTGGACTTAACAAGGTAGGTAAAGGGTGACTTAAGGTTTATTATAGTATCGGTGGAGCGTGTGTGGTTTACCGACACATCGATTGAGTGATAAACTTTAAGGGTACCAAGTGATTTGCATGGTTACTTCACACCTCGTTTTGTGATCCTCAGTATCCCAGTCACAAAACTTGGAGGGCACACTCGAGATTGAAACATGCCTTTGAAAAGTTCATTGAATCTCAAAGAATCTAGGAATTTCTAAGAACCAATCAAAAACCTAATATTTAATATTTCGTTTTTCGTGGTGGAAATTGGTGAATCGTCATTCACCTACCTTTCAAATATGTTATAGCTTGGATTACGACATACCTCTTCTAAGTTATAATATATTGTGATTGGATCCTAGCCTTAATATTACATTTGGGTGTTTTATTAAGGACTCTCTTAATATCTAAACTAATCTTGTCCTCTTCCTTCAGATGTCTTCAAACAATGCTGCTTCTGGCTCTAATCCTAATGGCTCCTTTACCCTTATGAACTTGTGTGGGAAAATCACTTTTGATGGATCCAACTTCAATGAGTGGATCAGAAACATCAGGATGATTACCCGCTACGAGGACAAAGAATATGTCCTTGACAAGGAGCTTAAGGAGATTGATGAGACCACTGCAACTCCCCAGGAGATTGCTAACTTTCAGTCACATGAAAGGGATGCTACGAAAGTGGCATGCATCATGATGGCCACGATGACAGCGGAACTCCAAAAGTCCTATGAGGATTTCTACCCTTATGAAATGCACCAAGATCTGATGGGAAGATACCATCAAAGTGCACGACAAGAGAGGTATGAAATCATCTGCTCCATGATAACAACCATGATGAAGGACGGGGAATCCGTCACGAGCCACATGCAGAAAATGCAAAGGTATGTGGATCGATTGCTGAAGCTTAATGTGAACTTCCCTGAGGAGCTTGCAATAGATATCATTTTGCACTCCTTACCATCGTGCTATGATCAATTCCACATGACATATCACATGAATAAGGAAGAGGTCACACTCAGCAAACTTCAGGGACTTCTCAAGACCGCATAAACAGGTCTTAAGGGGAAGTCGGTTGTTAGCACTCCTACTCCAAACTCTACTCCGGTTTTGGCAATCGGGAAAAGTCGAGGGAAGAAGAGAAAGAGCTCTTCAAAGGGTACCAAGGCTCGGACCCTTGATGGCTCTTCTTCAAGTGGAACCAAGAAAGGTTTCGTTACTCCTTCTTCTGACCCAAAAGAGGCTGAATGCTTCTATTGCCATGAAAAATCACATTGGAAGCGGAACTGCCCAAAATACCAGCAAGATGTGAAGGATAGGAAAGTAAAACCCAACCATGCAGGTATTTACACTATCATTTCTAATAACTCACCCCATTCTAAATCTTGGGTCCTTCATACCGGTTGTGGTATTCATATTTGTTGTGACTTGCAGGGACTAAGAAGAAGTGAGAATGTGGAGCAAGGAAGAATAAACCTAATCATGGGGAATAGGAAAGCTTTACCTGTCACCAAGATTGGAGTTTATACTTTATTGCTAAGTAGTGGGTTTAGTTTAGATTTGAATAAGTGTTGTTATTCGCCAGAAATGGCAAGAAATATTATTTCCTTTCATGCATTGTATAAACAAGGTTTCACCTTTTCATTCGATAATGAAGTTGGTTCGATTAATGCTTTCTTTAATAATGTTCTTTATTTTAAAGCATTACCTTGTGATGGCGTGTATGAAACAATATCTGTGGTTGATAACTTAGGAAATAATGTATTGTGTATTGATTCAGATAATAATAACTTGGATAAAGCATCATTATGGCATTGTCGTCTTGGACATATAAGCAAGAAACGCATAGGCCAACTCCAAAAGGATGGAGTCTTGGAGTCATTTGACCTAAAGTCAGATGATAGTTGCGAATCATGCTTACTTGGAAAAATGACAAAGTCACCCTTCACAGGCTCGTGTGAGAGGGGTGAAGGTTTGTTGGACCTTGTACACACGGATGTGTGTGGACCATTCAAACATGCCACAAGGGATGTAAATCGTTATTATTTGACTTTTACTGATGATTACAGTAGATATGGATATGTCTACTTAATCAAGCATAAGTCAGAGACTTTCAAAAGGTTTAAGGAATTTAAACAGGAAGTCGAGAATCAATTGGGCAGGAACATTAAGATGCTTCGATCCGATCGTGGTGGTGAGTATCTTAGTTCAGAGTTCCTTGACTATCTAAGGGAATGTGGGATAGTCTCACAATTGACACCTCCCAGGACACCACAGTTGAATGGTGTGGCTGAGAGGCGTAATCGAACCTTGTTGGATATGGTTCGTTCCATGATGAGTCGAGCTTCGCTACCAATCTCATTCTGGGGGTATGCCTTAGAGACTGCCGCCCATATTCTTAATCTAGTCCCTACAAAGAAAGTTGCCAAAACTCCTCATGAGATGTGGACTGGTAAAGTACCCAAACTAGACCACATCAAGATTTGGGGTTGCGAGGCTTTCGTGAGACGCGAGACTCATGATAAGCTCAAACCCCGAAGCGAGAGGTGTATTTTCATCGGCTACCCACAGCAATCCATTGGTTACCTCTTCTACAGACCTAGTGAAAATGTGGTCTTTGTAGCTAGGAGGGCTTTCTTTAGAGAAAGAGAGTTTATAAGCCAAGGAAACAGTGGGAGGCAAGTTGATCTTGAAGAAATTCAAGAGTCAAGCGGTGAAGGAACTTCAAACTCTAGCACTCAACTTGAGGAGGAAACTCCTGTTGAGCCAATTGACAAGTCTGTACCTCTGAGGCGTTCCACAAGGGTTAGGAATGCTCCTGAGCATTACTATGGGTTCCATATTACTGCAGAAGGAGATACACTTATCAGTGATGATCGATCCTACAGCCGAAGCATAAGGTATCAGGGGAACCCTGGCAAGGCACATTGGACTGCGGTAGAGAATATCCTCAAGTACCTGCGGAGGACTAAGGACTGGGTCCTTACCCTCGGTGGGAGTGATGACTTGAGAGTTGTAGGGTATAGTGATGCTAGCTTCCAGACTGATAGGGATAATTTCCGCTCTCAGTCGGGCTGGGTCTTTACCCTAAATGGAGGAGCAATTTCTTGGAAGAGTTCCAAGCAAGAGACAGTGGCTGATTCAACTTGTGAATCAGAGTATATTGCAGCTAGCGAGGCGGCAAAGGAGGCGATATGGCTGAAGAACTTCATTGGAGACCTTGGAGTTGTACCAGCTATTAAAGAGCCAATGGAAATTTTCTGTGATAGTGAAAGTGTTGTTGCCTTAGCCAAGGAACCAAGGGATCACGGGAGATCCAGACATATTGACAGAAAATACCATTTTATCAGACATCGGATAGAAGAAGGACTCCTCGTGGCAAAGAGGGTATCATCGGCTGAGAACCCAGTAGATCCCCTCACGAAGGGACTGACTCGGGTTAAGCATCTCCAACATGCTAGGAGCATAGGGCTGAAGGATGATATTAGATTTAGTAGTTAGATAACCTAGAAATTTGTAAAGTGTAATTGACATTAGATGATGAATAAAAGGTGTTTTATTTATGAGTAAAGTGTTGCGATCTCTTGTCGATCGTTTACTATATTTCTTTTGCATGTTTTGACTTCCAGAATAATTTTGTTTGGTATAACATATTATTCAAACCTCCACAGTCGGTCATATGTCGGAAGTAGGTATGAATCAAGACTGTCATGATTGGTTGCAGAGGTCTAAGGTGTTGGACAAGGCTACAACAATCACGAGTGCTCATAAGTTCTGAGCATTGGACTCAACCCACGCTCACTGGAATCACTTCATGGAATTTATCTCGAGTGATCGTGAGACAGTAATATCATATAAGTCTTCAAACCTAGAGATATAATTTGTTACTTACAAGTTGGTTATGCATTGATTGTACGAAAACGCATTGGTAACTCGATGTTATAAAACGTGCTTTTGTGTATAATTCAATGAGTGGTAGAACAAACATATGAGTCGAAGTTTATCTGTTCCTTCTTGGATTAGAAGCTGATATCTGGGCCCCTCGATGATTTTGTTTTGACCTATGTACCGGGCCCGGTCAGAACTAAGTTGATGTGTTCAATTAAGTTCTTGTCAAACAAATCGGAAGTCGGGAAACAAACTGCTAGACAATAAGTAAGACATTGTTCCATGTATTTGTCCGGCTGATATCTAGAACATAGGATTATATGATCACTTATCTTAAATGGCGTATCAACATCTTCTCAGTTCTGAGAGACCTTGAAAGAGCTACGATTGCCGGTTGGTTCCTGAAGTACTAGAGTTATAGTTATTAGACTTATCCAAGTGGGAGACTGTTGGATAAGGTGTCTAAGTCCATAACTATTTTTGGTCAGTACTTGTCCCGACCCGGCATGGTCCATTTGGGTTGCATGGCACCATGCAATTGGATAGACTAAATGAGAGAAATAACACTTGGAGATTATTAATATATTATAAGTTCTAATATATTAATAATATTATTTGATTAGTTTGATCAAAGAATTAATTTAGAATTAATTAAGTGATCAAAAGATAACTAATTAAATATATGGGTTGATTATGTAAATCATTCATATCTTGTATAGTGGGCTAAGAGGCTCCATGGATTATCAAGTTGGGTTCTACCCATAGGATGCTCCATGGATGCTCCATGGGAGTTACAAACCCATGGATCATGGAAATGAAGAGTCATGACACATTAGGGTTTACATGGTGTAACCCTAGATGTGTCAACACTATATAAGAGTCCCATTCTCCATCAAAATCGGCTACACATAATAAACTAGAGGGCTAGGCCGATTTCAAGAAGTGTGTATTCTCTCAAAAGTCTTTCCAAGAGCATTTGGTGTTGTGTGAAGCATTTGAGGCATCACACTTGGGGTGCTAGGCTCACAAGGTTTCAAGGAACATAAGCAACAACAAGGTAAGTAATTCTATCTTTCATTCAAGTTAAAAATTGTTCCCCATGTATGCTAGATAGGAATATAACCTTGGAATTCAACTTTGCATGATAATTAGACAAACATAGATCCAAGGTTATTAGGGTTGCATGTATACTTAGGAAGTGTTAGAATGCTCAAAACCCATCAGGATCGCCACTGGTGTCTCTATACATTTCAGGCGGTCAGCCACCTGAATTTCCTCCAATGGAACCATTGTGGAATCATCAACCAAACATTTCCGTAGCTGAGGCACATGAAAAGTGTTATGAATCTGACCGAGCTCCAATGGCAGATCCAAACGATACGCATCCCTGCCCACCCGGGCTAACACCTTGAAAGGACTAATTTACCTGGGGCCCAACTTGCCTCACTTCCTGAATCGGATGACACATTTCCAATGTGACACCTTCAGGAGCCCCATGTCCCCAACCTGGAACTCCAAGTCTAACCAACGTTTATATGTGTAACTCTTTTGTCGGCCTTGTGCTTTCTGAAGTCTACCATGAACCTGATGAATCATTTATATCATCTTGAGTACTTCCTTCGTACTCCTTATGACCTGCTGACCAACCTCACGCCCAACATATCGGGGTCCTATACTTCCTCCTGTAGAGAAGCTCGAAAGGAGGCCGATCAATGTTGTTGTGATAACTGTTGTTATATGAAAATTCCACCAAAGGAAGATACGTATCCCAACTACCACCAAAATCCAATATACATGCCCATAGCATGTCCTCCAATGTCTGGATAATCCGCTCACTCTGACCATCAGTCTGTGGATGGAAAGTCAAGTTGAAATGCAGACGAGTACCCAACTCCTCATTGAATCTCTTCCAGAACCTGGAGGTAAACAGAACATCCCTATCAGAGACCATAGAAATCGGCTCCCAATGTCGTGCCACCACTTCCCGAATGTAGAAATTGGCTAGCTTCTTCGCCGAAATGCTCTCCTAGATCAAAATAAAATACGCGCTCTTGGTCAATCGATCCACGATGAGCCATATCGAATCCACTTTGTGTGCCGTTCTAGGCAATTTGGTGATAAATTCCATCGTAATCTCTTCCCATTTCCAAACAGAAACTTCCAATTACTCCATTTTGTCGTGGGGTCGCTGATGCTCGGCCTTGACTTTCCTGCAAGTCAAGCACCTCTCCATATACCAAGCCACATCTCGCTTCATACATGGCCACCAATAATCAGGCCGAAGATCTCTATAGATCTTTGTCGCTCCGAGATGAATAGAGAATCTCGACTTTTGCACCTCCTCCATCAGAACTTGATGCACACCTCCCTAATATGGAACCTGTTGGAATAATGTCTAAGGCTGTAACTATATCCGGTTGTGCATGGTCCTTTTGGGTTGCCTTCACCATAGCAACTTGATAGGATGATTAATTAAGAGAGAGTAAATATTATTAATATATTATGGGAATAATATAGTGAATAATATATTGTTATTTAATTAATATAAGTCATAGAATTAATTAGAATTAATTTGGTGACTTAAAGAGATTAATTAAATAAAGGGGTATAAACTGTCAATTGTTTGATAGTTAAGCTTTAGACTGTAAATCCATTTGGATAAGCTATGGACGGATTCTAGAGGCTTTAGGATAGCTCAAATCGTCCAAAGGGTTATCTAGGAATGGATTTGGATAGCCTTAAGAGAAGATTATCCAATTAGGGTTTAGGTTGTAACCCTTAAGGAGTCTACAAGTATAAATAGACCCCATGACATAGGGAATTCGACACATCTCTAAAAGCAAGGAACCTCTGGTCGAAATTCCTCCCCTCTCCTCTCTCCTAAATCATTCTTATTGCTATTGGTGTTTGTAATCCATTAGAGGAGTGACACTTGTGACTCTAGAAGCTCCAAGACCTCAAGATCAACAAGGAACTCAAAGGTATGATTCTAGATCTGTTTCAATGTTGTTATTTAAGCTAATTAGTCATTAGAAGTCTTGGATTCAAAAGCATGTTTAGTAGAAAGCCTAGATCCAAGCATTAGGGTTTTGCATGCGCACATAGGAAAGTTCTTATGGCTAAAACCCATCAGTGGTATCAGAGCCTAGCTTGGTTTTCTGTAAATTGTTGCTTGATTAACTGAAACAAACCTGCAAAATTCGATTTTTGGTTTCTGAGTCGTGGACTCGACGAGTCTCAAAGTGGACTCGGCGAGTAGGCCTGACTCGGCGAGTCCATTTGTGCACTCGGCGAGTCCAGGCGTCAGGAATGGCCAGATTCGGGATTTCTTTGTGTTTATCTTATCTTAACTTACCATAAACTAATTAGATCAATATAAATTCGTTTTTGTGATAAATATAACTATTATCTTGATCTAGTTAAAGGTAATTATCAACTAATTAAATATTTAATTTCCTTATATGATAATTAATTAATTATTTTCATTATTTTGGTAATTATCTTAAAAGAAATCTTGAATAAATCAAATATAGATAATTAGGATATTAATTGTTAATTGGAATTATTTGTTATTTGATCCTCCATGTTTTAAATGTTTAAAACCTACCCTCTTGTTTTGAAATTTACTTTTGTGATTAAAAGTTTTAATTTAGACAACTTAAATTTCAAACCCTAGATTTTTAGAAGTTTTAAAATACAACCCTATACTAATATGATATTACTAGAATAATATATATATATATATATATATATATATATATATATATATATATATATATATATATATATATATATATATATGTATAACTAAATGCTAGTCTTACCGTTAGTAGGCCTCATTCACGAAGCCAATCTATAAGGTGAGTATAAGGTTGCGGCCTATAAAATGGCGCTTAATGGGTGTACACTCACACCTACCGCTTGCTTGATTGGTGGAGGGTCGTTAGCCGAACGGGTAGGATAGGGCAACCTCATCCTCTCATTAAAAGTATAATAAGAAATATAAAGTAACTACATATATTTTTTAAAATTTCCCAATCCTAGTTACTTTAGGAAAAGTGAATTGATGCAATCCCATGAAATTACACTTTGCACCTTGCTAAGATGTTAGTGGAGCGTGTGTGGTTTACCGGCACACAAATTGGTTCTAAGCGAAGGTGGCAAAGGGTGATTCATTGTTTATCATAGTTCGATGGAGCGTGTGTGGTTTACCGGCACATCGAATAGGTGATTGTTACAATGAAGGCACCATGTGAATTTGCATGGTAATTCACACCCGCTTTGTGATCCTCGGCATCCCAGTCACAAAGAAGAGGGGCATATCGAGATTTAAACATGCCATTGAATAGCTTCAATGAATCTCATCCGAACCTAGGAATTCTCAAAAACACTTAGGACTAATAGTTTAAGTTTTGTGATGGAGAATTAGTGAATCGTCATTCACTTACCTTCAATTTATTTGCATGTTAGATTACGACATCCCTTTTCTAGTATGTAAATGTTATTGTTTGATCCTAGCCCTAATTTTCTTATTGGGTGATAATTAGGGATTCTTATTCTAATCTATCTTTGTCCTCTTCTAATTGTAGATGTCGAACGCAAACAACGCTGCTGCTAGTTCTTTCACGTTGATGAGCCTTTGCCAAAAGGTCACCTTCGATGGAACGAACTTTAGCGAATGGATAAGATACATTCGCACCATTGCTCGCTATGAGGATAAGGAGTATGTCCTCGATGAGAAGCTCGAGAAAATCAACCCCGAAATTGCTACTCCCGCCGAAATCACCGCCTTTGAAACTCATGAGCGAGATGCAACGAAGGTACATTGCATCATGATCGCCACCATGAACTCCGAATTCCAAAAGTCCTACGAGGACATGTACCCGTACGAGATGCATCAAGACTTATTGGAGAGGTACCACCAAAACGCGAGACAAGAAAGGTACGAGATTTTCACTAACATGATTTCCGCAAAGATGGGTCATGGAGAATCTCTTACCGTGCACTTGCAAAAGATGCAAAGGTATGTCGACCGCCTTCGCAAGTTAAATGTTGACTTCGGTGAAGATTTGGCGATCGACATGGTGCTTCACTCCTTGCCTCCGATGTACAACCAATTTAGGATGACCTACCACATGAACAAAGAAGAGGTCACCCTAAGCAAGCTCCAAGGTCTCTTGAGGGTTGCTGAGAGCAACTTCAAAGAGAAGTCTGTTGCACCTACTCCCAATCCGCCCGCTGCTCCTGTCTTGGCTATTGGACAAGCGAAGGGTAAGAAGAGGAAAGCTTCATCGAAGAACTATCGCAAGGTGAAAGCCCGAGATGGTGCCTCTTCTAGTGGGACCAAAGTTGATCCCGCCAAGCCCTGCTCTAACCCGAAGGAGGCAGAGTGCCACCACTGCCACAAGATAGGACATTGGAAGAGAAGCTGCCCGGATTACCTGCAAGCAATCAAAGAAGGAAAGATCAAGCCATCTTTCGCAGATATATATACAATCAAATCTAACGATTCTAATCATGCTATTTCTTGGGTTCTTGATACCGGTTGTGGTTACCATATTTGTTCTAATGTGCAGGGACTAAGAAGAAGTAGGGATGTGGAGCAAGGAAGGATCAATCTAATCATGGGGAACAGAAGATCGTCGTCTGTGACCAAGATTGGAGTGTATTCCTTAGTGCTTAGGAATAGTTTAGTTTTATATTTGAACAATTGTTGCTATTCGCCAGAAATGGCAAGAAACATCATTTCATTTCATGGTTTATATAGACAAGGATTTAGATTTTCTTTTAATAATGAGAATGGTTCTATTTTGGCTTATCTAAATGGTGTCTTTTACTTTGAAGCTATACCATGTAATGGAATATATGAAACCGTTATGATTGTTGATAACTTAGGAAATGATGTTTTGAATATTGATTCTTCCACTAGTATGGATAAAGCATCCTTGTGGCATTGTCGTCTTGGACATGTCAACAAGAAACGCATAGCCCAACTCCAAAAGGATGGAGTGTTGGAGTCATTCGACCTTAGGGAAGATGACACATGCGAGTCTTGTTTGCTTGGAAAGATGACTAAGTCGCCCTTCACGAGTACATGTGAAAGGGGCGAGGGTCTATTGGACCTAATACATACCGATGTGTGTGGACCATTTAGATCAACCACGAAGGATGGGAACCGCTTCTATGTGACTTTTACCGATGACTATAGTAGATATGGGCATATCTACTTAATCAAGCAAAAGTCAGACACCTTTGAAAAGTTCAAAGAGTTCAAGAATGAAGTGGAGAATCAATTGGGCAGGAAAATCAAGATGCTTCGATCCGATCGAGGAGGAGAGTACCTAAGTCTTGAATTCCACGATTATCTCAAGGAGTGTGGAATAGTTTCACAATTGACGCCTCCTAGGACACCGCAGTTGAATGGTGTGGCAGAAAGGCGTAATCGAACCTTATTGGATATGGTTCGCTCTATGATGAGTCGTGCTTCGCTACCAATCTCTTTTTGGGGGTATGCCTTAGAGACTGCCGCCCATATCTTTAACCAAGTCCCTACCAAGAAGGTTGCCAAAACACCTCACGAGATGTGGACAGGGAAAGCTCCCTCGTTGGCACATATCAAGGTTTGGGGTTGCGAGGCTTTCGTAAGACGAGATACTCACGACAAGCTTGAACCTCGAAGTGAGCGATGTATTTTCATCGGCTACCCGCAGACATCCTTTGGATATCTCTTCTATAGACCGAAGGACAATGTTGTCTTCGTTGCGAGGAGAGGAGTTTTCCGAGAGCGAGAACTCATAAGCCAAGGAGACAGTGGGAGGCAAATCGAGCTTGAAGAGATTCAAGAGTCGATAGATGAAGGAACCTCTACCGCTGGCACTCAACCCGAGGAGGAAACTCCGGTTGAACCAATTGACGAATCCTTACCTCTTAGACGTTCCGATATAGTTAGAGTTCTACCCCAGTTTTATGGTTTTCATATAACCACCGAAGGGGACACGTATATTAGTGATGGTACACTAGTAAATCTTGATGAACCTAATAGCTATAAGGAAGCCATGGCAGGCCCGGAGTCTGCAAAATGGAAAGAGGCAATGGATAGCGAGATCCAATCCATGTATGATAACCAAGTTTGGAATTTGGTTGATTATGTGCCCGGACGTAAGACCGTTGGGTGCAAATGGATCTTCAAGAAGAAGACCGACGTGGATGGAAACGTGCACACATATAAAGCGCGATTGGTTGCGAAGGGCTTTACTCAAACTCCCGGAGTTGACTATGATGAGACCTTCTCACCAGTTGCGAAGATTAAATATATAAGAGTGATGCTAGCTATTGCCGCATTTCATGATTATGAAATTTGGCAAATGGATGTCAAGACCGCTTTCCTTAATGGAAAGCTGGCTGAGGATGTTTACATGGCTCAGCCAGAGGGGTTTGTGGATCCGAAGCATCCGGATAGAGTGTGTAAGCTTGAGAAGTCCATTTATGGACTTAAGCAAGCGTCTCGCAGATGGAATCTTTGCTTCGGTGAGAAAGTCAAAGAGTTTGGATTTGTACGAAGCGAAGACGAATCTTGTGTATATGTCAAAGCCAGTGGGAGTATAGTAAGCTTCCTCGTTCTATATGTCGATGACATACTACTCATAGGAAACGACATCCCGACTCTGCAGGAGGTAAAGTCCTGGCTCGGGAAGTGCTTCGCTATGAAGGACCTCGGAGAGGCTTCTTACATCTTGGGAATAAGGATAGTAAGAGAAAGAAGTAAGAGACTAATTGGACTTAGTCAGAATACTTACTTAGAGAAGGTACTAAAACGTTTTAGTATGGAAAACTCAAAGAAGGGAGAACTACCGATACAAAGTAATGCCAAATTGAGTAAGACTCAAAGTCTGAGTACCGAAGCTGAGATAGCAGAAATGAGCCGAGTACCATACGCTTCCGCAGTTGGCTCAATCATGTACGCTATGACTTGTACTCGCCCTGATGTAGCCTTCGCTTTGAGCATGGTTAGCAGATATCAAGGGAATCCTGGCAAAGCACATTGGATTGCGGTGAAGAATATCCTTAAGTACCTTCGGAGGATGAAGGAATGGTTCTTAGTCCTCGGAGGGAGTGATGACTTGAAGGTGCGAGGGTATAGTGACGCCAGTTTTCAGACCGACAGGGACAACTACCGTTCGCAGTCGGGCTGGGTCTTTACCCTAAATGGAGGAGCAGTGACATGGAAGAGTTCCAAGCAGGAAACCGTAGCTGATTCAACGTGCGAATCAGAGTACATTGCAGCGAGCGAAGCGTCGAAGGAGGCAATATGGCTAAAGAACTTCATTGGTGATCTTGGAGTCGTACCTGCCGTAAAGGAGCCCATGGAGATTTTCTGTGATAACGAAGGAGCGGTTGCCTTGACCAAGGAACCGAGGGATCATGGTAGATCAAGACATATCGACAGAAAATATCACTTCATCAGACATCGTGTAGAAGAAGGACAACTCGTAGTGAAGAGGATATCATCAGAAGATAACCCAGCAGATCCGCTTACGAAGGGACTGAGTAGGGTTAAGCATTTGCAGCATGCTAGGAGTATTGGGTTGAAGGATGATATTAGTGTAGATTAGATAGTAATAGAAACGTGTAATAGATAAACGTAATTGACATTTGATGATTAAATAAAGGAGTTTTATTTATGAGTAATGTTACTATCTTATGTTAATTGTTTAGCTATTGTTTCACTTTGCATGTTTTGACTTCCAGAATAATTGAAATTATTAGGAATAATCGAATTATTCAAATGGTCCACAATCGTTCATATGTTGGAAGTAGATATGAAAGAAGATTGTCATGAATTGGTGTGTAGAATGTCTAAATGGTGTTAGACATAGCAAAGGATTGCTGCAACATTCGTAAGTGCTTATGAACTAGTTTTGAGCATTGGAATAAACCCGCGCTTGTTGGAATCGCCTTATGGAATACGATATGAAAGGTGATCGCAAGACGATAATATCATATAGTCTTAAAACCTAGATATATGGTTTATTATTTGTTAATTGATTGTACATTGATAATACGAAAACGCATCAGTAACTTGGTGTTATAAAACGTATTGTTGTGTATAGTTGGTAAATGAATATGTAAATGCATATAAGTCGAAGTTTATCTGTAACTTTTATCTAAGAAGGTAAAAGCGATATCTCGGCCGCTCGATGATTTGATTTGACTTATGTGCCGGGCCCGGTCAGAACTGAATTGATGTGTTCGATTAAGTTCTATGTCAAATAAATCAGAGATCGAGAAACCTAAATGCGTGACTAACCATTCCATAGGATTGTCAGCATGATATCTAACAGAGGACTATACGTTCCCTTATCTAAAGGACAAGATTGATTAGATCAGAGTTGACAGCGTCTTTGAGAGCTACGATTGCAAACCGAATTGTACTTGTATAGTTACTAGACTTATCCAAGTGGGAGACTGTTGGAATAGTGTCTAAGGCTGTAACTATATCCGGTTGTGCATGGTCCTTTTGGGTTGCCTTCACCATAGCAACTTGATAGGATGATTAATTAAGAGAGAGTAAATATTATTAATATATTATGGGAATAATATAGTGAATAATATATTGTTATTTAATTAATATAAGTCATAGAATTAATTAGAATTAATTTGGTGACTTAAAGAGATTAATTAAATAAAGGGGTATAAACTGTCAATTGTTTGATAGTTAAGCTTTAGACTGTAAATCCATTTGGATAAGCTATGGACGGATTCTAGAGGCTTTAGGATAGCTCAAATCGTCCAAAGGGTTATCTAGGAATGGATTTGGATAGCCTTAAGAGAAGATTATCCAATTAGGGTTTAGGTTGTAACCCTTAAGGAGTCTACAAGTATAAATAGACCCCATGACATAGGGAATTCGACACATCTCTAAAAGCAAGGAACCTCTGGTCGAAATTCCTCCCCTCTCCTCTCTCCTAAATCATTCTTATTGCTATTGGTGTTTGTAATCCATTAGAGGAGTGACACTTGTGACTCTAGAAGCTCCAAGACCTCAAGATCAACAAGGAACTCAAAGGTATGATTCTAGATCTGTTTCAATGTTGTTATTTAAGCTAATTAGTCATTAGAAGTCTTGGATTCAAAAGCATGTTTAGTAGAAAGCCTAGATCCAAGCATTAGGGTTTTGCATGCGCACATAGGAAAGTTCTTATGGCTAAAACCCATCAGAACCTACACCCTCCGATGAAGGGTCAATAATCCTCGACTATAATAATCAAAGGAAGCCATTTGACCTACTATGTTATCTCTCTTCCGGTGCTCTTCCTTCATAGCCTCAACCCGAGCCTCTCGAATCCCCTACAAGAGTGGGGAAATTACGGTCGTCATCAAACATACATCCCTGATCGGGGCAACAACCACCTTGCGGCTGAGAGCATCGGCCACCACGTTAGCCTTCCCCGGGTGATAATGGATCTCACAATCATAATCCTTCACACATCCAACCATCTATGCTGCCACATTTTCAAATTTAGCTGATTCATCAGATACCTTAGACTCTTGTGATCCGTATAGATAGTACAACAGACCCCATAGAGGTAATGTCATCAAACCTTGAGGTCGAACACAACAACCCCTAACTCAACATCATGCATAGGATAATTCACCTCATGAGGCTTTAGCTGCTTCGAAGCGTAAGCAATCACATGACCCCGTTGGATCAACACTTCACCCAAACCCATGATTGATGCATCACGGTACACTAAAAAAATACTCAACGCCCTCTGGTAGGGTCAAAATCGACACCTCATATAATCTTCGTCTCAGAGTCTCAAAAGTTGTCTGCTGCTTAGGCCCCCAACAAAACATGATAGTCTTATTCATCAACTTGGTCAAAGGAACTGCTATCTTGGAGAAATCCAGAAGGAATATCTGATAGTAACCTACTAATCCAAGGAAACTCCAAATCTGAACTGGAGGCCTTGGAATTTCGCACCTCGTCACTGCCTCGACCTTGGCCGGGTTGAACAGAATACCATTTTGGTTGACAAGGTGCCCCAAAAAACTGCACCTCGTGCAACCAGAACTCACACTTGGAGAATTTCGTATACAAATCTCTCCCTCCTTGGAGTCTCCAATACCTCCCTGAGATGCTCCTCATGCTGCTCCTGGGTCTTGGAATAGACCATGATGTCATCAATAAACACAATCACAGACCGATTTAGCATTGGCATGTATACACAATTCATGAGATCCATGAATACAACTGGAGCATTGGTGAGCCCAAAGGGCATCACCATGCACTCGTAATGACCGTAACGATTTTGGAAGGTCGTATTCTGCGTATCCTCCTCTCTAACCCTCAGCTGATGATAACCCGAACCCAAATCAATTTTGGAAAACCAAGATGCACCTTGGAGATGGTAAAATAAATTGTCTATCTTCGAGAGCAGATAACGGTTCTTCACCATTAGCTTATTCAGCTCCCGATAATTCATACACATTCGATGTGACCCATTTTTCTTCTTCACAAACAAGATCATCGCTCCCCATGGTGAAATAATCAGTCGAATGAATCCCTTGTCTAACAGCTCCTGCAGATGTGTAGACAAATGATGCATCTCTGGAGGTGCTAATGATAAGGTGCTTTGGCTATTGGAGCCGCAATTGGAACCAAATCAATCTGAAACTCCACCTGCCTCTCCGGTGGCACTTCAGGAAAATCCTTTAGGAACATATCAAAGTATTCCTGAACAATCAGTACATCACCCATCGTTGTCTTATCCTTCTCTCACGTATACATCACATAAGCTACAAACCCAGAACAACCCTGATGAATATACATCTGGCCCTGGTTGCTGAACAGAGAGCCAAACCATGCTGAACACCCTCTCATTGAATCACTAACTCTCCCCCACTTGGGGTCCGAATACACACCAATTGATGCTCACAATCAATAATTGTCCCATTGGGGCTCAACCAATCCATCCCTGTAATAACCTTGCTCTCACGCAAAGGAATGGGAACCAAATCAATTAGGTAACGCTCATTAAAGAACTCCAATATACAACCTCGATAAAGCCTCGATACGAACATAGGTCGATCATCAACAATCTCAACGTCTAATGGATACTTCTGCTCCCCCGGAGCATCAGAAATCTATTGTTGAGCATGAGAGATACAAATGATCGAGTTTCCCCTGAATGAAATAAAACTAGAGCAGAGATATTGTTCCCATGGAACGACCCTAAAAGCAAGAAACAAATACAAGCAGGGAAAATCAATATAAATAAAGAGGTAAGGAGAAGATAAAGACCATCACTGCATCAGGTGCTCCGCGAGTCTCCTCGGTTGTCAGCTCTCCAAAAAATTGAAGGATTTAGGACGCACATTTTTGCGTGCCCTAAAATTAGTGTCAGAAAAAAAAAACATGGAAGGCGCTTATTATAAAATGCGTGTCTCTAAGCATGTCGTTTTTTAATTTTTATTGAAACGCGCGTTTTAATAGCTTGGGGGAAATGGAATCCCCGAAATTTTAAACCCCCGCCTATTCTATCCAATCTCAGGTGCTATTAGATAAATGACTTTCCAGCCCCAAAAAGATCTTTCCGGCTGAATGGCCAGGAAAGACCGTTTGATTTGCACAAAAAAACCCCGTCTTTCCCGGTAAGATTGGTCTTTCCCACAAAGCCACAAAACAAGTCTGAATGGAAAAAAGACCGCGTTGGACATTTGTGCCCTAACATAAAAAAACGCACACATCAACCGTCTCCATCTTCGATCACCCCATCATCGGCTCTACCCACCTTCCATTGCCTCCATCGTCCGTTGCCGGCCAACCTCCTCCCGCCAAGCAGCCCACCGCCGCCCCACAGCTTCGCCCACATGTTTCATCATCTTCTTCTTTTGTCGATCCATCAACAAGTTTCTCATCTTTTTTTTTATCCATCAACATGGGTTTTCGATTAATCATTCCTTTTCCCGATTTTTGAAATTATGAGTGAAATCAAAACTTGTTTTTGTGAACAAGTTTTTTTTTTCCAGAATTTCTTGTTTTTCAGAACTGGTGCATTATACTTGTTTTTATGGTTAAAATCAAAATCAAAACATGTTTTTGTGGTTATTGAGGCATATATTCATGTTGTGGGTTGTTCAAACATGTTGATTTTTGTTCAAATATGCCGATTATTGGACATACATGCTGAATTTATGAGCATATATGCTGTTTTTTTGAACATACATGCTGAATTTATGAACATATATGCTGTTTTTTTTTGTATATATATGTAAAATTTTGGTTGTAAATGCTATTTTGTGTATAAAAATGCAGAATTTTGGTTATGAAAATGTTGTTTTTTACATACATGCTGAATTTATGAACATATATGTTGTTTTTTGTATGTAAATGCATAATTTGGTTATATATATGTTGTTTTTTGTGCACACATGCTGAATTTTGGTTATATATGCTGTTTTTTTTGTATATACATGCTGAATTTTGGTTATATATGTTGTTTTTTTTTTTTTTTTTGTATATGTATGCTGAATTTTGGTTATATATGTTGTTTTTTTGGTACTATAATTTCTTTAGATGTTACATTTGATTACTTTCACTAGTTATTTGTTGCATGACTTTTGGATGTTAGGTTTGATGACTTTTTCTCTGACTTTTGTTATGTTACGTTTGATGAATTTTATATGCACGACTTTTGTTATTGGATAATTTTTTGTGCATGAGTTTTGTTATTAGATAAATATTTTGCTTGTTATTTACTTTATATTTAACATGCTATAAATATTTTGGTTGTTGTTTATTTTATATTTGACATGTTATATGTAATTGTTTTTTACAGGTCAAATCTGATTTCTAATTGTGAAACTTTAACTTTTCTTTTGCTTGTCTTGTATTGGTTGAGGTTAAACCGACCATGTCTAAAAACAATCATAGAATAAGAGATAATGATTCGAGCGGGTTATGATATGATGTGTCTTACACAAGAGGCATTTGCATTATTATGCAATCATTTTACGGAAAGAAGTTGGTTGCAAGCTAGTAGGAAAATAAGCATTGAAGAGAAGATGGCTATGTTTTTACATGTTATAGGACGTAATGAACGTTTTCGAGCGGTTAAAGGAAGATTTTATCACTCCACACCAACCATTCATCAATATTTTCATGAGGTCCTAACTGTAATGATGTGTTTTGCAAAAGAAATTATAGTACCAAAAAATCCTAATCCAACAAGACATGCCTCAAAACGACAAAGACGGTTAAAAACTATATTTTCCGGAGTAATAAGTGCACTAGATGGAACTCTTGTACATGAAGTTGTGCCCGTTGATCAACAAATGTGGTATAGGGGAAGAGGAAAAGGTGAATGTTATCAAAATGTATTAGTAATTTGTGATTTTGATATGATATTCACCTTTGTATGGGCTGATGCGAGGGCATAACACATGATTCAAGAGTTTTGAAAGAAGTTGCATTTATTCCGACTTCCGAATTTTCATTCCCAACACCAGGTTTCTAATCTTTATATAAGTTAATCTATATTCTTTATATAAGTTTTATTGTCTATATTCTTTATATAATAAATGTCACTCACCTACAGATAAATATTACCTTTATAACACCGCATATACCAACACTTGCGGGTTCATGGGTCCGTACCGTGGCACTAGGTATTGGTTAGTCGATTTTCGAGGACGTCGACCTTTAACTAACGAAGAAAGGTTCCATCTTGCTCATGCATAGCTTAGAAATGTTATTGAGCATGCTTATGGTGTATTGAAGGTGAGATTACCAAACTTAAAAAATGGCTCATTATCCTTTTCGGATACAATGAGACATAATCATTGCTTGTGTCGCGGTCCATAATTTTATAAGGAAATACAATATCCAAGATGAGTTATTTGAAAATTTTGAGGAGAATGTTATGGTTAATCATGATCTGCACGGTGGAGGAATTGAGGGAGAAAACACACAAGGCATAGAATGGGCTTCAGAAGCCGTTGAATACATGGATACTTTGCATGATCAAATTGCTAATCAACTACTTTCACTTGATTTACTTTCGAGTTGTATGCAAATTAGTATGTTATTTTCAATTTCAGTATGTTTCTATGTGGATTTTAATTGATTTATATTTAATTACTTTGTAAGACAATTTGTATTTGGATTTTTAAATGATTATTGTGTAATTTTGATTTTGTATGATAATGTGTATGTTTTTATAATTATTCAACAACTTCATCCATCATAGAATAGAACAACAGGGTAATATGGTTATTTTTCAACATATAGCTCAGTCAGTCAGATGTATAGTCAAACATCATGGTTTCTTTCCCAGTCAGAAAACTTTCCCGGACAACACTTTCCTAGACAACAACTATCAAACGGGACCTCAGTGTTCCTTGTTCCCTTTACTGATGCCTCCATCTTCTGCAAGAAATAAGCCCTAGGTCCTTCGTCTTCACCCACCTCTAGTGCCTCCAAACCTTATTCGTTCATCCATCACATCTCAAGCTTTCTCTACAAGAAAACCTCCAACCACATCCTCCACATTAAAAAAAAAACCCTAATTGGTGGCCACACTTTGACATCAGGTACCCTTGGGCATTTTGACGTCGGGGTTCCCTTGGGCTCTTTTGTTAGGGTCGATTGCTCATATTTACTTCATACATGCCCTGTAACCACACCTCCTTCTTCGTTCTAACCCTGGATGCAAAAATCGATTTGATTGTTAGAGCATCGACGAGAATTGGAGCAGAAGAATTGACAGTAGAAGATGGTGGAACATACGTTGATGCTTTTGTACTTGGATGATTTGTCCAATGATGTCCACCACGTATTTATTGAAATGTCTAAGTCATTTCTTTTTTTTCTTATCTTCGTTTTACGGGTAAAAGATTGTAAGACTAAAAGATTTTTACACTCTTGCATATTCCCCTGATTCACAACTCTTGGATACTGGTTATTGGAGTGGAAATTGGTCTCAGTTATGTCCTACTTGCAAGGTTTGTTAAAATGGTTTTCTTTAGCATTGTGAGAGATACGTCTTGTTTTGTCTGATATTCGGGAAGCTCGTGTATCCAAGATTACCCGAAGTTCGCATGTTGGACCCTTATGCCAAGTGATGGAAGTAATGTAACACTAAACTTCTTAGAGCTTTTGGATTCTGTAATTACAATGGTGAAATCAACATTTGACAGGTTGTCTGCCCAGACAATGATGGGTGACTGGAGCTCAACAAATTGGTCAGGCTTAAACTGCTGCTATGCAGGTTTCATGACTTACCCTCATCTTTTATGAATTTTACGGTTCATATTTTTAGTCAATTTTATTTGATATTGATGATCATTGTAGGATACGATTATTCGTTGGAGGAGAATGTTAGGATACAATACCTTATGGGTATCTAGAATGGATCATGCAGGAATAGCAACGATCAGGTTGAGTTTACTTTCAATGAACAAATATTACTATCATTGCTTATATTGGAGGCATGCAAGTTCTTATTAAAACAAACCCTAAAGAAGTCATCAAACCTGATACATGAAAATTAAATACTATTTTCTTGAATTTCCATTTTTCATTCTCATTCTTAGCAAAAGTGTTGGTTTTCGTGGTCAGATCAAAAACCTTTTTCTTAAAATTGATTAATAATTTTTTCAAAATTTTTTTTTGAGCTTAAATACCTTTTTTTGTAATAAACATCATACTTAATACGTGAAAATCAATTTTTTCTTTTTAATGAAAACTCTTACGAGGCGAATTGAGCTGCTTTTTTTTAAATGGGTAAATTTTTATTTACATTGTTGCTTAAAGGAAATGATAAATAGAACGTGGTGAATATTGAAAAAACAAGTGATAGTCTTTTAAAAGATTAATTTAATCAATTGTTTTGTTAACATGGCCATCTATAGGTAATAGGGAATTAAAGTGAGGTATTTCAACTTAGTAAGTCCAAAACACTATCTACTATGCTATAACTATTTTGATATTTTGTTGATCACTAACAAAGAATTAATTAAATTGAAGTGTTACTGTAACAATTTTCGTCCCTACATTTTTGGTCGTTGTACAATTTTTTTCCTTGCAACAGTTCTGGTCCCTACAGTTTGGGCCCATTTATATTTTTTCCCTCTCTATCTGTAGCTAGTGTGGTGTTATGACTTCTTTCAATTATTTGATAGCATAATTTCCATTATTAACCGTTTTTTCATTCAACAAAATTGATACTATTGGTGTCAGCAAGTTGAAGGTGCTATCTCGTTGGGTATTGGCGATATTCCGGGACGTTTTGTGGGATCCTTGATACTTACATTGATTGTTGTCCCTCTTCTGGCTATTGGTAGTTCTCACTTTTATTTATTTATTTATTTATTTTAATTTCTTAGAAAACCTTTCTGATTACCATTATATCGTTCATGTGATATAGAGCTGAAAAACGATAAAACACTTCCCCCTGAAAAACAAATTCTAACTACAAATAAACATGGTATGTTGAGGCATTGACATTATGACTTTCAGGCTATACGTAGGTAACAATTAGCATCATAAGTTAATTAAAAACATAAAATTTGCTGATGAAATGCTTATTATTTTGGGTCCAGATAACATGATTTGTATTTTTCCAGATCTCATGACCAATATATTATAAAATTCATGTATTAATTAAAGTTTTTTTTTGTTTATTATTATATAGGGACTGCATGTCAAGCCAGCAACTTGTAGACTTTGTTCATGAATGTAACAACCCGTTATTTCAAATCCATGTAATAATATAGATCAATTTGTAGTTCATTTTAAAATAATAAAGAGAAATTTTTGTATACTATGTACATTTACATAATCGACCCTCAAAAATGAAATATTCAATAATCTTAATTGGGATGAATAAAGTGGTAGAAATCGTAACAAGGTTTCCGAAAATATAAAGAACACTGTAATCCAGGTTATAACAAAGAAGTTATGACATACTGAAGATCTGCGACAAAACTGGCAAAACATTGTATAATGTAAAAAGTGACTTTACAATAAAATGATTTTTAGCCTTACATATCTAAATGAAAATTTTAGTATACGTTAAACCGAGAGTGTGCATAAAAAGAACATTCAAATCTGACTTCGTATGAGGAAGTTATGATTTTTCTAAGAATCAATACAGCAGTGTACAACCCAAAAATTTAATTATAGATCAAGCGATTTTTAGCCGACACAATCTAAACGAGAGTAGAAGCTCTCGTCAATAGTAGTTCAACAGTAAAAAGACAGACGAAAATGGATGTCGAACGAAGAATATATGATTTTTTTAATGGATTTTCCTGTCCCGACCTGTTAAAAATATAATATTAAAAATAATTTCAAAATCAGCCGACGAAGTCTAAACGAAAGTCGTAGATTACGGTCTCACCTATGCGTGGATGTAAAGAACGTCAAAAACGGAGTTTGTATGCAAACGTTTTGAATTTTTGAGGATTTGGACACACATTTCGAAGCTTATCCGAAGGGGAACGTCATGCGTCCGAGGGAACACCCCGCGTTCGCATACAGTGACACGTATCTCGCATCTTGACACGTCCGAAGCCACGCCTCACTCCGAACGCGTTGCGTACAAAGGAACACCCTGCGCTACGGAATGCTCCGCGTTCCTCGCAGGAACGCCCTACGTACCAAGGTCAGAAACATCTTATAAATAGTAAGCGAGGCCTCCAGATTATGTTGCAAATTCTCAACCTCTCTCCTACTTTTACTCACTTTTAAGCCTCTCTAAACTACCCCGAAGCCTCGATGACATATCTAACGCCCGAAGAAAGCCCAAAGCCCCGAGATCCTCTAGAAAAACAACCTTCTCCAGTCTAAACTCTGCCCGTTTGAAGCCCGATTTTTCATCAAAAACTCTCAGTTTCGTCAAGTAAACTCCTTCCCATAAATGAAACGCTGCCTGAATCACCACCTATCATGTGAGTTCATACCCCTACATTTTTATGATTTTTAACTATTTCAAGGGGGAATACAAGTAACACACAATTAAATTGTGTTAATATCTCGAAAGATTTTTAAATGTTTTAGTATATTTCAAATTGTTATAATTGTTAAAAATTACATATTTATATTTGTGTTAATTATATAATTTGGGTTCAGAAGATTTAGAATATGTAATTTGACCCCATTTCCTGATCCTTGTCTGGTTGTGGGCTTTGGGTAAAGTTATTTAATCAAAGATCTACTAAATCACAATTTTATAAATATTACATTTATATAAATATAAAATGGTTTTCAAACTGTTTGATGCTACATGGGTACAAACATGGAATTTCATGGAATACAGTATTACAGACTCTAACAATAAAACAAACAGCTAAACTATAATAGGTATAGTTTAGAGGACTCATTCATTCGCTTTAAGTTTCGAAGTACATAACAGGAAAATAAATATAGTACATAACAGAAAACAAATAGCGGATAACTTTTAGAAAACAAACATATTACTTTACTTAAAACAAACCTATAAACTACATTCTATATAGTTTATGAAACTTATTTACAGTGTATTTATTACATAGTAACTTTTCAATGTTCTACGCATAATCATCAATATAGCATTTGTAAGACTACATTCATGTACTTTTCTAAGTACCAACCAAGTCCTGAAATTATAACCAGAGTCTCCTGGAGGGAGAGCACGACACTTGAATATAGACCTGTATGGGACTGAAAACCCCACACCTAAACTGCTAGCTACAGTTAGAAAGGCATGCCTGGGGTGACAAATGTCTTACATATTACGACACCTTAAGAACGTCGTGTTCAGGCGATCCTAGGTCATCTAGTATGGTTATAATAACTCACAAATTGGTTTTAAACAAAATGATTAGTGTATGAAGAAGTAACACTTCACATAGTTTTATATAATTATAAAATTATTATATAATATTTTACAAGTATAAACACAGATTACTATTTCGATAAAGAGAAAACATACTTTCATGGTCTTATGAGAACTAAACTACATTTTACAAACTCACAATACATAAAGTATCACACATTTTTCCTACAGAATAACATAGCAGAAAACATAGGATTATCTGGGAAAACATGTTTACTTTATCAATAAACAAGAAAACAGATTTCAGATGCAAAAATATTTATGAACTCACCAACTTAATTGTTGACACCTTTTCAAAATTTAATTGTATTCTTAGGGAAACAGTGATACAGGTACAACCACAACTTTTTGAGAAGACGGTGATGTATAAACTCGTGTCTTTTAAACTAATATTTTTGAGTTCATATACATTATGTTTTGATCACAGTTGTAAAACTTATAACTTTCTAAATACAATGGTTGTTGTTGTACTTTGATTATTATTATACAATGTTGTGATACTATACATGAATTCCTCCACCCACAAATGTTTCCACCGTTCTGGTTTGGGGGTGTGACAATGAACAACTAAAAATTGTAAGTCCATCAACACAACATTATACTTATAAATGAGATCAAAACTAGAATCTTTGCTTTCATTACACATGACCACACCAGAAAAACTCTTGCACATGTGGTCATTAAAGTTTGGTTTTGTTGCAAAGTTCATACCTAGTACACTATTAGTGTCAGGGACTTAATTTGCAACCAAACCAAACTTTAGCAACTACCAATGCAACAAATGAAACAATTGGATAAAATCTATAAGTTTTGATATAACACATAGATTAAAGTTGTAATTTACATTATGTTTTCTAACTTCTATGATGAGAATGTGGATGAGGAAGATATTCTAAATCAAGACATTAACCCTTCACCTATTTGCCTTTCTGTTTTTGTCCTCATATTTTATTTATTTTTAGCTAATTAACAACTTACCCTTTATCTAGGAAATTGTTGTTTCTTTTAATGTTCATATTATTTCAGATGTCTATATTTGAGGAAGCTGATGAAGTGGAACTGAAGTTCATTAATAAGAAACACAATGAAGATTTGGATCTTTTCATTATAATCCTTAACCAAGAAATCAGAAGGCTATCACAACACGTTTGCTATGATTTTAATACAGTTCAAGATGTCATGTAGAGCACCAAACGAGCTTGGTTACAGGTTTGTTTTTTCTAGCAAGAAGGGTAAAATGTTCATTTTACCTTCTTCATATTCAGATCATTCATACAGTCCCAAAAAGAAATAGTCATTATTAGTTTGTTTATATAGTACTTTTAGGTATGTTTCTTTTCTAGCCAAAATAAACAAGAAAGTGTTTGTATGAGACTAAATCACTAAACGACCATTTTACCCTTACATTTCTTTTCTGCAGGATAGAAGCATAATAGTTTTGGATCGACACCTTCTAGCAGAAGATATTGTATACGTGTTCTTGTGCTACTATTGTGGATTCGGGAACATCCTTGCTTACTGGTCCAACTGTATGTATCTCACATGAAGCTTCTGTTAGAACTATTAATCTCAGGGATTCTAGTATTTTCATATTTATATATCTAATTAGTTTGTAAATTTTTGTTACAATCTCTATTGATTTGTTTTATCTTTCCATGGAATGATTATTTGTATGACATTAAATTTTATGCAATGGATTGTATTTTTTGTATATGATATTTTATTTTCTATTATGAGACATTAAATGCAAATTTAATTTGAAAATTAGTAAATCTATAAATAATATTTTTTTTAAACATTTAAAATTACTTCATTTATGACATGACCATTCTTGACAGGGGCTTTAATGATACGCAATGCGAGTCGTAAATGCGTGTCGTAAGGTTACGACACACAAATGCTTGTCATCTTCCTTTATGACATGGCCTTCCTTGATACACATTGTGTGTCGTAAATAAGCATCGTAAATGTAAGTTGTAATCGTGCGTCATAAATGCGTGTCGTAAATAGACGACGTGCAAAAGCATGTCATCTTTCGTTATGACAGGGCCTTCCTTGACAAGCATTTATGTATTGTTTGAGAATTTTACAATACACATTGCGTGTCATAAAAGGATGTTTTTCTTGTAGTGTCACAATAGGTGCCTCTGCCTTGCCCTGACAGCCATCTGTAATCCCCAAGGTTGCCGGAGCGGGTGCTATAACTGGTCCTGCTGTTTCTATACTCAGATAATCTACCTTTTTGTAGCCCCTTTGATTGAAATCAAAGCAGTCAAACTTGATACTTAGGTGGTAGCTATGCAATCCCGGCTAAAGTGCCCAGTCTTTCCGTACTTGTAGCAGCCCAAACCACCCCCTGCAATCTCTATCATGCATCTTGCCATACTTTCCACAGTGGCCTCAACCTTGATGGCCCCTCATTCTCGAATCAAAAACCTTGGGCTTCTTGCCTGAACCCTCATAACTCTGAAGCTGATCCGACATCCTCTTCTTCTCCATGTCCAGATCAATCTTCCTCTCTCTAGCTCGAACCACCATATCGTCCAATATCTTAAAAATGGTTTTGCTCACAAAATTTCTGATATCGCTCCTTAACATATGGTGGTATCTCTCCTTCTTCATCTCCTTGTCCTCCACATACTGCAGAACCAATAATGCCCTCTAACGGAACATAGCAGTGATCTTCGCCACCATCTCAATCGTCTGGCAAAGGTCCTGAAACTCCCTCGCCAACTGTTGGACCTCAAGCACAGGTGCAAATTCAACATGAAACCTCGTCAAGAAATCCTCCCTAGTCATCAAATCAACTGCCTCGCCTCCCAAGGCATGGCCAACCTCTTCCCACCAATCTCGAGCTCGTGACTCCATTTCAGAATACATAATGCAAGTCTATCCTTTACCCCCTCGGGGCAACAACTAGTATAAAGGGTGTTCGTGACATGCGCTAACCAATGTCTACTCACAATCGAGTCTTTCTTCCCGACGAACTCTAGTGCCCCGCATGCCCAAAACTATTGAAAAGTCAAATAGTGGGCTCCCATCATCGCCACCATCTTAGAACAAAAAGCACCCAATCACCCATCCAGAATCTCCATAATATCCTCCTTAATCATACCAAAGATCACATGAGTCTGTTCAAGAATATTGTAGGTAATCTATGATGAAATTAACTCCTGCATATGATCATCCATAAACCCCCCAAGAGCCTGAACCCGAACCATCACTAGTACCAAAACCACTACTAGAACCTCCAAGAATTACCATCATACTGAAAATAAACAATATAAACCATACGAATATACTCGAATAATCCCACATTCTACAAGCTTCCTGGTATCATTCTAACTTCCCTTGACTCGAGTATGGATCCTCTGCTTCCATAGTACGGGCCCATACTACCTTCCATATCTATGTGTACTTTCGTCAAAGATCTCCCTGAATACCTCAAATTACTTCCCTATTAATCCAAACGACCCCTAGCAAAGCAAAGCTATCAGAACCAAATCTGTAACGTTACACATTATGATATGATGAGTCAAACGCATGATATGCTGATCTATCAGTGTCAACATATAGACATTGACAGCGCCAGCGTATCAAGCTTATCAACATCAACTTACAATTTAGTTATTTGATTGTAATTTTTTGTATATTAGGTAAAGATATAGATAAATATAGAGTAGATCACAGATCCAATATCTTTGTGATAATATTGATTCTTAGTATAGGTTAGACGAAATTCCTTAAGTCAAGGGATATACTTGTGTGTGTGTATATATATATATATATATATATATATATATATATATATATATATATATATATATATATATAAAGAGAGAGAGAGAGAGAGAGTCTGGTTTAAATGTTTCTCACATCTATTGTGTGCTAGAATGTACCAATAAGAATTTACCAAAAGTTAAATTATTATTTAATCAAATAAAGATATATATTAAACAATTTCCATAATTATATGTATATTAAATGATATCCATAATTAAAATTTGTTTTTTTATGGAAACTAATTATATTCATTATTAATGTCAGTAATAATATTCTTTCAGAATGAATTCGTATCTACAAGAATAACATTGTATTATAGAAGAATGAGAGTGTGTGAGAGTGTGTTCTAGTAAAATACACTATCGTTCTTCATATTCCATGCAACTTTATTGTATTTTTAGTGAGTGTGTCCTAAAACAAAACACAAATCCATATATAAAAACCTAGATGCGAATTCAATCTAAAAGAATTTTATTGTGAACATTAATGACAAATTTAATTAATTTGCATAAATGGAGAATTATAATTATGGATATCATTTAATATACATACAATTATAGAAATTATTTAATATCTATCTTTATTTAATTAAATAATTATTTAATTTTACTAAATTGCTATTGGTGCATTCTAGCACACAATAAATGTAAGAAACACATTAATCAAACCATATATATATATATATATATATATATATATATACACACACACACACACACACAATATTAGGGTAAACCCTAATTTAGTGTTCATCGTGGTTATGATTGTGGCATTATGTCATTCATCTTAGTGACAAACTTGTATTCTTGGTGAAGGCAAAACCTCTTTTCTTGGTAAAAATAATAATTTGGATAACTTTTGTGTTATTTACTTTTTGTTGATTATTTTTTCTTAGAAGAGTTTTACGTTTCATATTCAGACTTGAAGTGTATCCGCTCATCACAAACCTTCATTTAACGACCGAAAAATTCTAACCAATTTAAACTTTTCAAAAACAACCCGATTTCATTAAGTTATTACAAAAAGGTTTTCAATACAATTTATTTAGAGTATTCCCAGAATGACATCACAACGTAAACATGAGGAGCGGTACGATCACGCCTTCGCCTTGCCACGGTCTCCTGAAGAACCTGAAAAACATTAAACCACAACTGTAAGCCCGAAAGCTTAGTGAGATATCCCCAAAATACCAACCACATATACCATACACGCATAACATGCCATAACATATCTGATCACAGAACACCCATGCACTTCGGGTCTACTGTGTGATTGGTTCGCCACACCGGCCAACAGTCCACCTGGTCTACCCTCCGAGTCTAGCCATATACATCGAGTTTGCAGTGTGATTGGTCCGCCCGCACCGGGCCTTCAATCCACCTGGTCCACTCTCTAAGTCTACAGTATGACTGGTCCGCCCGCACTGGGCCTTTAGTCAGCCTGGTCCACTCTCCGAGCCTCGACACGTTTGGTCCGCCCTCTTGGGGCCTACAGCCTATCCGGACCGCTCGCTGGGCCTTCGGGACAACCGGTCCGTCCTGGGTATCTTGGCCTACAGCACAAAGCAGGACCCACCTCAACCCAAATCCAGTCCAAACAACCATGTGCACATAAACATACAATCATATAACATTTCACAGTCAACAAACCAATCAAACAGATCACATAACATATCATCATACTAACCAGGTTACCGACGTAACCGGTCACTAGCATAGCACCACCCTACATCTCAGGATACCGATCTCAACCAGGTCTCTAACATATACCATCCTAGCTACCAGGATGCAACATATCAAAGCAATAACATACAAAAAATACCCGGATCTCAATCCGATAAAGGGCCGGCCTTGGTGCCTTAGACCCTGTTGATATAGTGACGATAACTCTCCTCGAAACTGCCGGCTGAACGGATAACTCAAGCTGCTCCGACTACTGATAGGATCTCCACCACTCGCCAACCACTAATACACTGAACTTAAAACAATATTCAACAATTACCAAAATGCCCCTGGAAATCAACTGGTGAACCCTTGGTCAAAGACAAGGTCAAAGTCAACCCCTGACTGACTCTACTCGCCGAGTCAACCCGATGACTTGCCGAGTCCCCATACACAGAACTTCCCCAATCTGCGACTCAACTCGCCGAGTCACCCCGAGACTCGCCGAGTTCAGCAACTCTGAGTCCACTCGCACACAACTCACCGAGTCACAGCTCTACCAAAAGAAACTTAGACCACACGACCAGACTCGCCGAGTCCAAGAACAGACTCGCCGAATCTACGACTATCTTCAACCTACTCACCGAGTTGTTCTTCCAACTCGTCGAGTTCCAGCCTATTTTCAAGCAACTCGCCGAGTCCACCCATGTGACTCGCCGAGTACCACCGGATCTAAATCCATACAGAGGCTTTCCAAGCCATGCAGATGATCCAAACCATATATCTACCCTTCCTAAGGCCATCCATCACGTAAAGTGGCAATCTTTACGTGAATCCAAGGAGATCTAGGCATTTTCACGCTAGGGTTTGGGTTTGGGACAAGATAGCTCCATCAATCACTCAAAAACAGGGACTTTTATGCATTCTAACCCTTCTCCATTCCAGATCTGAGGTAGCAACCTCAAATCTAACCTCTAAACTCCAATACATCAAAAGATATGATCTCTAACACCCCCAAAAATGATGAATCTAGATAATAGCAGCTCAAACAATGAAATACTACCTCAAAAAGAAGCTCCAAGAGAAGATTAATCCGAATCCTTGCAAAGCCCTTTGATCCAAGTCTCTTCTCCTTCGAGATTTCTTCAACAATCACTTCTCCAAGCTCCAAATGCACTCTAATCCCTCACAATCACGTCTTAGGGATTTCTGGACTTCTACAGAGGGTAAAGAGGCTGGGGAGAGGGTATAATGTCCTTTAAATAGGGCTCATCCTCCGGATTTAGGGTTTTCTCCACTCAGCGCCTACTCGCCGAGTCCATCCGCTGACTCGCCGAGTCGGCCACTTAACACGTGACCAAAGTCGCGACCCTACTCGCCGAGTCCCCCCATGGACTCGCCGAGTTCCCCTTCCCAATTTACTCTTTTAGCCCTTCAACTTTACTCTTGATATTCCGGGATGTTACACTTCAAGTGGTATCAAAGCAAGTTTTTGATACACTCAAGTAATCATGTCGACGTCTTTCATTCTAAAATCAAATGTCTGTAACAAGATCCCTCCATTTGATAAACACAGCTTCTCTGATTGGAAATCAAAGTCTATGGCAGTTCTAGAGTTCATGGATTTCTATATGCTTGATTTCATCATGTAACATATGAAAAATCACAACCAATATAAACTTTTCAAAACAACCCATTTTCAAATAAAAGTGTTTACAAAACCATTATTTCCAAAACATTATTTAAAATTAGATTATCCCAAGATCAGCAAGTTAAAATCCAAGGAAGTGTATGGTCCCGCGTTCACCTTGCCATGGTCCTCAAAAATACCTGAAATAAAATTAAAATTGAAAGCCAACACTTGGTGAGTTCCCCCAAGGTACCACCACACAATACACATATCACATACAAACAAGCATGTTGGGTCCGATCAGTCATTGGACTGGAATACCCACAGGTCTATAGCTATTGGGTTGTATTACCCTGGCTCAGTTAGTCATCGGACTAGAATGCCAATATACAACAGGTCCACTCAATTATTGGACTGGAATACCAATATACAGCGGTCCTACTCAATCATCAGTTTGGAATACCCTTGGGTCCACTCAGTCATCGAATGGAATACCCCCAGTCTGTTGACTCACACACAGAGCAGTAAAGTTTCAACCCAACAAAATATGTCGAGATATAACAAATAATAAACATATTCAACAGACATATAATCATGCAAACAGAAATCACAAGAAGTCGTACAGATCTAACGCTCTACATATATCAACAACTATCTTACAATGCTACTAATCTACCCTATACTTAGCATATCATTAATCAATATATAACGGGATATCAATCCAATGGGCCAGGCTTGGTGCCTTCGACTCGTAACTACAGTGAGGAAAACACACCAAACAATCTGACGAATAGCTAATCAATACACTGCTCCCAAATTCCGGCTCAACCTAAATCCTAAATGTCAAAACATTATCCATTAATTATATTTTCCTAAAAATGCACGTGGTCAAACTAGGTCAATGGTCAGAAGTCAAGTTAACACCTAGCCGATCCAACCCGACGAAGTCAACCCAACCGAGTACATTGGGCGTACTCTACTGTATGTGGGGTGTACTCGGTGGTTAATCATATTACGGGATGTTGACCTGCGTACGTGCAGCGTACCACTTGGTATGCCCAACGTATGTGCCAGTTCAACCCATTCCTGATTAAGAGCTTAATACTCAAATTTTTCATGTCCAAAGTCAGATACAAAGCCAAAATACCCTCAAGAGTCATAAAGTTTCCAACTTTATGACTTTTCATGCCCATTAAGTGCTTAATATACAAAATCTCAAAGTCTTAATGCCTTAAGACCTTCTATAGCATGCATGGAGCAAAACTAACCATCAAGACCACATTTTTATGACTTAAGACCCCCCCCTCCTAAGGTCTAAAAGGACGACTTATTTGGTCAAGGACATGCTATGCTCAAGAATCACCATATTTGGGACCAAAAGTGCCCTAAATGAAGAAATGTCTAGATCTATAAGATGGAGTGATCATGTTTTGAACTTTATACCTCATAGAGGTTGCTTACATGAAGATAATATCATATCCAAGATGCTTCCAAGCTCTAAGCTCTTCTCATCACCTTCTTCTTCTTCTTCTTCAAGGACACCACCAAAACACTCTAATGGGCTCAAAACACACCCTTCTCACTTAGGGTTTGCTTGGGGTCATTTTTCACAAAGGGAGGCTGATGAAGGCATGAGAAATGAGGCTATAATGGTGTTTAAATATGGACCAAATCCCTAAAAATTGGGGTTTGCACTTTCTTCATGTAGGCTCCGTGTATGAGGTGTACGCCCAGCGTACTAGGGCGCGCCCTAATATGCCTAGCGTACACAACGTACGTTTAGCGTACTACTCCTGTACAAAATTTCCATATTGCCACTATGGTCCGTTTTGCAATCTTTTGAAACACAAGGGCTAAAATACAATATTATTCAAACATAGTGTTGAAATAGAAATTACATTGACATCAGGATGTTACACGTTAACAAATTAAGATCCTTTAGTTGCTATTCATAAATCATCTAATGATGGTGTATCTAGCAGTAAGCTGAAAGTGAAATATGTTCCTTGTTATAAGAAGTACGAAAAAAGGATGTTGAATCTCGATGTAAAGGATATAAGTGCTATTGGAAACTCACTCCCTTCTCTGTCTATCGGTTGGTTCAAAACTGCTTAACTTCTCAAGAGATGATGACCACTCTATCATCTACTTTTGAAAAAGAAATCTCTTCAGACGATGAAGTTAAGTGTCTCATGGATCAGATTTTTGAATTTCACACTGACACTTCACATGAAAATGTTGGGTTTCTTAACGCTGATTCTCCTTACATTGTTAATGACCTGAAGTCAAAATAGGAAGATGCGTCAGCGTATCAGGTAAAAAATCATATCAATCTTTCCTTTATTGATAATATTGAAAAAGATGAAACAACAGTTCTCTTATGTTTCAACTTATTGATCTCAAATAAAGAAAAACTTTCTCTCGGTCTTGAGCTAAATATACTCAAAGAAAAACTCCTCTCGTTAGAAAAATATCTTTCTATTTTAAACAAGAAAACACTTGTATCTCGCTAACCAATAATTATCTTCACATTAAAAAAGAAAAAGTTTTTGATCATGCTAAACGCACACAACTTATTTTGAATTTATGGGCATCCTCTTATTTTAATGTCACAAGAATCACTAATGCTCAGATTCGAGATCAATGTAGTAAAATTCTTAGACGTTGTATAGAAGGTGTTGTTTCTTTAACCAAAGTTGAAACTAAACAAACCTTATATGAAGCTAACCGCTTAAAAGATAACTTTAAAAGTAGATTTGCGAGTTCTTACTTTATAAATCCAACTTTAATCAATAGTCACCGCTCTATTGATTTTAATGGCATTACTAAATGTGTTTCTAAAATATATGATCTTGATCCTTCTCTCCAACTGTAACATTCCAAATTTCGAGTTCAAAAATTTTGTTTGTAAATAAGTAATTTATAAAATCGTTTACTGAAAACATTGTCAATATCATATCAATCCATAAACCATCATGAACATGTCTCAAATCAAAACATCAAACAATAATATAAATCTGAGTACAATCCTAGAAAAGTCATTGCGGAAATTATGTGTGTGTGTGTGATGCGCTAGTACACCGCCGACTCTTTCCCCTTGGATGAAAAGGTACCTGAAACCAAAACTGAATGTGTAAGAACAAAGCTTAGTGAGTTCCGCCATCATACCACATACTATACAATCATAAATGTTGTCGGGCAATTATGGGGTGCCCGACCTACCCATGTCAAGCCATTTTAGGGTGCTGACTACCCGTGTCAAGCCATTATGGGGTGTTGAATACCCGTGTCAAGCCATTATGGGGTGTTGACTACCATGCTATGCCATTCTGGGGTGCCTGCCTACCCTCCAGTCTATCTCACCCGGTCACGGGGACTATTTCTCCCCTATAACTATCACATAATAACATATCATAAACGTACTGTCAGACATATATGGGGTGTCCGACCTACCCTTCGGTCCTAACAACCGTTCGGGGGACTATTCCCCTCCTAATACCACTATCACATAGAACATAACATACTGGCACATAGAACACTTAAAGCAATAGCAAACCAAACAATTATCACAAAGACAATCATCTCAACTGTAATCAACTACTAGTGGGTTGGCCTTGATGCCTTAGACCCACTTGTACTGGAAGGTAACTCACCTCAATGTCGCGTAGTGTATGCACTGTCCCCGACGTGAAAATCGACTTTCCTTGAATCCTTAATCACTACATGACAACTCTACTAAGTTATCAACTCGTACTCACAACCTCACAAGGGGTCAACCCAAATCCTGGTCAAAGTCAACCTCCAGTTGACTTGACTCGCTGAGTTGGCCTACAAAATCGTCGGGTACCTAATCCTTCAAAATGATCCAACCCCCAACTCCACTCATCGAGTCTAGCAACAACTCGACGGGTCCTCCTTCAACCATAAAATCGGGACCATCTTCAACCGACTCGCCGAGTTCCCATTGAAGTCGTCGAGTTCATCTCCCTCATAAGAATGTGATCAGTCTATGACTCGCCGAGTTGTATGAACAACGCGTCGAGACCATCTTCATGGTTTGGGAGATTGCCTTGGACTCGCCGAGTTTGTTCATACACTTGTCGAGTCCTAAGATTTCCAGGTCTATACTCACGCCCATCTTTGCTGAGTCTCCCTTCTAGACTCAACCAGATTCCTCCGAAACAAAAGGTTGGGGGAAACAACGCTCAACTCGCCGAGTCCCATGAACAACTCACCGAGTCCCCTAAAGTCCATGTCCATAAACTCGATTTCTGTTGAGCTCATCTCATCTAAAGGGTAGATCTGACCTCCTAGGGTCGATATAAAACATAAAGTTACGAACTTTACGTCCATGCATGGGTCTTTAAGCTCAAAAGGACCAAAAATGAGACCTACAAGATGCATGGGACTCTCATGGCCATAGAGTTGGCACCTTCCAAAGTCCAAGATCTGAAGCCATATCTCTACAGTACACCCCACAGCCCGATAATGGCTTAGAAATGCCCTAAAGATACCAAAATCCAAGCCCTAAAGTTGATTAAACACATGGAAGGTCAAGATTGAAGCTTTTTACCTTAAATGAGTTGGAAATGGAACACAATCTCTGGATCTTCTAGCTTCAACTTGAACTCCCAAGCTCCTTTCTTCTTCTCAAGCTTTCACAACCACCAAAAATGCACAAAATGGCTTAGGATCACTGTAAAGTCCCGAAAATAGATCTACCAACGATCAAAGACAATCACAGATGCAAACACAAATTAATAAACCAATAATGAGTAAAACACCAAGCTTGCATACGCTTTAATACTGTAAAACGTCTGATACAACTTGGAAGTATACGAGAGCATCAACAACTCATAAAGGCTGACATAACTCGCTATTTAAAGACCTGACTAGGAACCGTAAGGTGTTTACGGCCGTAAACCCATTTTGACCATAAACACCGTAAACTCAAAACAAAACACGAACAATTACATTTTTACTGCTATCTACGACTATGCCTAGACCAAACCATTTTACAGAGTCTTTCAATCTCCCCCTTGGTTTGGACTAGCTCGGTCCCATTCCTTTCTTTACTAGCATAACATCCATTTGGCCCATAGCACCATTCCACATCTTTTTGCTCAAAATCTCAGCAACCATCCTGGTATACACCTTTGCTCCATGCTCATAGATATCTTCAACCACTTTGATTTGAAAATTGCTCAGATAATGAATATCCCACTTCCTGAACTGCATAAGGTCTCTTTGATCATACAACCGTATGCACCCATTCTTGAGCTTAATGACTGCACCACAAGTACTTTCATCATAAACCCAACACTCCATAGAACCGAGCGATCCATCTTTATAACCTTGAACAATGGGAAATTGTTTAACTTGAGTCGTGGGAGGCCACATAACCAACTGTAGTGGTTTATCAGAAGAAGCTTCAAACACATCTGGATGTTCCAGAATGATTGACTCAGCAGTTGGCATTGTAGGAAATCCCTTCTTCACTTGCTCATCTAGAAAGAATTTGAACTGTGAAACCTGAGGATTGTTTAATAGATTAATAAACGGAGCTTGTGATAACTCCGCAAGATCAACCCTTGTCAACGAACTAAAGGCGCGAATATCCTTGTACAACTCTGAATTACCGCTCTTGCGAATAATAATCCAAAGTCGAAGAGGATCGTGAAATCCCCAAGCAGCTACACCCGACCGATCTCCAAAAGTATCTCTGAATCGAACAACTTCAAGATCAGTGACAGTGATCAAAGATTCCCCTTTAGAATTGCTCTGAGTAACATTTCGCTTGAACAATAACTGCCCCCTTTCAGTATCATCTTCCTGATTTTTTCGAATGATCTCTTGAATATGAGAAGCCATAGGAGGAACAACTCCAATACGCTCAGCATAACCAGAAGACTGACCAGCTGGCACATCTACTGGATACGCTTGTACATGTAAATTTATTCTTTGTTCTTCTACGCTTGTTTTATACTTTTCACCAAAATCATCCTCCAGTTTCTTTTTCAGTTCGAAGTAGCTTGAAGTCAGCAGATTGAAATGTTCTTGAAGATCAGAAATCTGCTTATCTTTTACTCTTCTATCCCTCTTAACTTCTGCAAGTTGTCCGCCAAGATAAGTTCTATCCGACTGAAGTTTAGACACTTGAGTACATAGCTCAATGTTCTGAGCACGAAGTTCAGCTACCTAAATGTCAAGCTCTATGTTCTTCTGACTTAATACCGAGATCTCCTTTCGTAAACTATCATCAGATGAATCATCATCAGGAACACCCCCTTCACTCATAGAAATATTCCTTTCTTGAGGGCTAGACGAACGAAGCTGTTCCTCTGCCATATGCAAAGCTAGTCTCTCAGAAGCAGCATCCCTATTAAATCTTGGAACAGGAAAACCAGGAGGAGCTGAAGGGCCACCAACATCAAAGACTGAACTAGGTCCAGTTGCAAACATCTTTGTTACAGAAAGTCGTGTAGTAGCAGTAGTGATTGGTGGTGTAGGAAGACCACTGACCAAACTAGTAATTAGCTCGGATTGTCTTTCATCAAGTCTTCTCCTCTTAGATTGAGGTTGGTCAGCCTGTGGAGGTATTACACTAACAAATGGTTCAGATGTAGGAGAAATAGACACGGGAGGGGAACATCCCACAACTACCTCCATTGGAGTTGAAGTTGACACCATCTGCTCGGAAATTGGAGTAAAAGTTTCGCTCATTTTTCTCTTCTCAGTTGACGGCAAAACACTATCATCGACATTTTGAAAAATCGTGTCAAATATCTCGTTGGACACAACATTAGCACTACTAGCTAAAGAAGCCGCAATATCATCATTATCAAATCCCGTAAGATCAAGATCTTCAAATGAGTCTCGTCCATCATCACCGGTACCTATTTCCCTTTCATCCTGTCTTTCATTCGACTCATGTTCATGACTAGAGGTACTTTGATCTCTCTGAGCTTGTGAATCTTCATCATCTTCAGTCACGTCTATCACAAAGTTTGCTGGAGTCGAACCCTCAGTAGACGTTTTCTCAGAGGAAGTCGGTTCTGATGATTCGTATGACACTGGCGTCTCATCTAATTCTGTAAACTTACCGAATTTTTCCAATCGATAACGCCCTCGAAAGACAACTTTTCCTCTTCGGTTTTGCTTAATGAGTCCCACAGTGTGCGGACCCAAAGATTTCATATCCAGGGTATCTCCTGACTTCCTAACCTCAGGGAACTGCATCTCGACAAACAATTGAATAAAGCGGGGATATTGGAGAAAAGTATCCCTTGTAGAAGCCCGGATGTTTATGACAAATTCCTCTAGGATGAACTTTGAGAAATTGAAATGAATTCCAGAGGCCAAAGATACCAATGCACCAGTTGTGCATTGAGAAATTTCATCATGCCCACTCCTTCTACCGGATATACAACTTACGAACACATGAGCCAGAAATCTCCAATATGGATGAAGCAGCTTTTTCAACGTTGGCGGGTAGGTTCCTTCATAACTCATACGTCGTAGTATTCTCTGAACATCCTCTATTCCAATTTCCGTCGGATAGTTCGGTTGATCATCAATCAGCAACGCATTTCGAACAAAACTTTCATCGATTACAATATCTCGTCCTTGCACCTTTGCCGCGACTGTGAAATTTCCATCATCATCCAGCTGCGTCCTTGCCGTCGCCCAAAACTCACGTACGATGTTCTGATAGATCACCGGATTGACTGTCAAAGCTGATGCAATACAACATTCACGCAACCTGTGAATCATTGAAAGCATGTCGGAATGAACGACAGGTGGATCAGCAAGAACTATCGCCAGATTGTGCATGTCTGCAAACTTGAGATTTGTCATTTTCCTGCACTTAAACACAGTTGTAAGAAACCTACACCAATGATAAAACTTATTTTGACAAACATATGACAATAAAATTTGATCAAAATAAAAATTATTTATTAGAGATGTATGTTTAAAAAAATTAAACCTTTTGACAGTTTTGGTTCTTGGGCCGTAAACTCTAGTTTACGGCCAAAAGAACTCCCTTAGAAAAATTAAGGTTCACTGTTTAAGCAAAGAAAAACAAGCAATCGTTACCCAGTCAAACAAACAGCTTGAGTCGACAAATGTTCTTGGGCCGTAAACTCCAGTTTACGGCCTAGAAATTACTTCGAAAATACGATGCATTATTATCATTGAAATATTTCAAACCGTCTAGAAAAGTTACACTTGAATTCACGGGCCGTAAACTGGGAGTTTACGGCCTATGAATGTCTACACCGAAAAAGGCTAAAAATTTGTCTTTCACTTTGAGATGACGAACGAGAAGCATATATTCGTGAACACAACGAGAAGTCGCATCATAACAAAACAATTTCGAATCCAAATCATCAAGTTTCAGAGTTTACGGCCTAAGCTTACGGCCGTAAACTCCTCGACTTGAGTTTATTTAATTTTAAGCACAATGCGATGAGATTCCGTGAAACGAAATATATATTCGTGATCTACACGATACTACCTTCACGATGGTATACTTGTTTTTCCGAAAATCGAAGAAAAAATTTTCGACACCTTGAGAGCCTTTTGGGAGAGGTTTGCGGCCGGAAACTGTTGAGTGGGGAGATTCCGGCCGTGAACTCCCCTTTTTTTACCTTTTTACCTTTCCCCTTTCTTACCCTCCTGCCTGATAGCTACCCAGTCTTTCTAATTTTTTTTTTTTGCCAATTAATAAAAATAAAACCTTTTGAGGATTAATTTAATTTTTAAAAAAACTTTTAAAATAAAAGTAAAATAAAACTAATATAAAATTTTAAGTTGAAAAATTAAATAAAAAATAAAAGTAAAAGTAAAATTAAAATTAAAATAAAAAAATAGAAATAAAAATAAAAATAAAAATAAAAAATCAACGTCAAATAGATTAAGAAATACTTTAACTGCCACTTCTTTTGTGATGCTTGGATCAAAGTTATTGGACGGCCTTATTCTACTTGTCGGTACCCTTATTTTCACATCTTCGTCTGACCGATTGCCAGTATTGTGGTCCACTTAAACGCGAAGGATTTGTGACATTTTGGACCTTTTACCAATGACATGATTCGGGCATATACCTAATTGTAAATTTCTGGTAATTATTATAACTCCTAAATCTTACGTGAAATTACCTTATGACCATTTAATTGACTACAACCAGGGATATTGTTGTCCACCTAAATTGAGTAGCGAGATCTACAGACAATCTGTATGAATTCAATTTTTAGGTGTACTGGAACGTGTTTCCCGCTTCCTGATATGCCCCAGCCATCAAGAACTTCCAGAGTACTCCTTACACCGGGTGAGCAGACAATCATTCAGAGAGAGAAGGGATACAAAATCCTATTGCTAACTACTTCAGAGGGGTTGAGAAGAAGAAGGTTGCATATGTTGTGTACCAGGTCGGATTAGAAGTCGCGCAAAGGAGACAGCATGTGGCTAACAGATGAGAAGTTTTTCACATATACAGTTCACACATATATTTCAAGCGCATATATATTTCCTACAGAGAAATGGAGTTGTATATGTTGTGTACCAGGTCGGATTAGAAGTCGCGCAAAGGAGACAACATATGACTAACAGAAAGAAAGAAAGAAAACGATTTTCTACAGACCTAATTTATCGGAATTTACCAGTCGCCCCATCCAACCGGAATTAAGGACAGAATCCGCACATCGAGGAAAAGTTAAGCCACGGTTCCAAGTACGGGTTCAATTAATGTGACGAGTAGATTCTCATGTTTATCTCCCTGCTCAACCTATCTGAGCGTCGTGATGTCAGATTAAACGGATCTAACTAGGTCAAGTTTGTCGAGTCCTTAAATTCATTAGGTTCAACTTTCCTAGTCAAGTCCCCTTTTAAAATCTTTCGCGCCTACCAGCACATCGAGCGCAGAGCGTAGATGATTCAACGTAGGTACGTTACGCCGATTCAGGTCGTCCTTTATCACTTATTAATATCATTTCCCATCACACTACTTACAACGAAGGCTGCTTTGAAATAACCCTAATTTAGATTCTTTACTGAAATGACATTATTTTTGGATTTTTGTAATTTTTGTTGTTTTTGTATTTTCTTTCTCCCCCTAAATTTGTGCATAGTTGAGAGTTTTAAACAAAAGAAAAAAATGCGCAAATTTAAACATACCTAACAAAAATTGAAGACAAACTTGGTAAAATGTTAAAATAGACTAAGAGGACCAAAAAAAAATGAAATAAAATTAAAATTAAAATAAAATAAATAAATAAAAAAACTAAAAACAAACAAAGAAAAGGAAAATAAAAAAAACTTAATCCTCAAAACGTATCATTTTCAGAAATCCCACAAGCATATCAAAACGAGCTTTGTTAAAAGGTTTTGTGAACAAGTCAGCCACATTGTTATCAGTGTGGACTTGTTCGATTCGAATTAAAGATCGTTCATAACAGTCTCTGATAAAGTGAATTTTAATATCGATGTTCTTGGTTTTAGAGTGTTGGACTGGGTTCTTAGCAATTTGTATGGCAGCCTCATTATCACAAAAGATAGGGGTTTCTGAGTAATTCAAACCGTAGTCCAACAGCTGATGTTGGATCCAAATAACTTGAGAACAACAGGCTGATGCTGCCACATATTCTGCCTCTGCTGTCGAAGTCGAGACAGTGTGCTGCTTCTTGCATTGCCATGAAACTAGTCTGTCACCTAGGTATTGACATCCTCCTGAAGTTGATTTCCTGTCAAGCTCACAACCTCCATAATTGCTGTCAGTAAAAGCATAAAGATTAAATTCAGAATTCTTCGGATACCAAAGACCCAATTTAGGGCTTCCTTTGATATACCGAAAAATTCTTTTAACAGCAATAAGATGAGAGAGTTTAGGATTAGCCTGAAAGCGAGCGCATTGACAAACTGCGAACATAATGTCTGGTCGACTTGCAGTAAGATACATTAGGGATCCGATCATCGATCGATAAAGAGTTTGATCTACGGGTTCGCCTTCTGGATCTGGAGACAGGAGGGGTCGTTCAGCCATCGGTGTTGAGGCAGATTTAGCATCATGAAGTGCGAACTTCTCAAGAATATCATCCACGTACTTGGCCTGATGAAGAAGGATGCCGGTTGAATTCTGTTTAACCTGAAGCCCCAAAAACATGGTCATTTCTCCCAAAGAACTCATTTCAAATCGTTTCTTCATTACACTTTCGAACTCCTTGCAAAGTTGTTGGCTTGTTGATCCAAAGATTATGTCGTCGACGTATATTTGAACAAGTATCTGGTCCTTGTCGAAATGCTTTATAAATAATGTTTGATCGATAGTACCATGTGTATAGCCATGTTCGAGCAGGTGCTTTGTTAGAGTTGCATACCATGCTCTAGGAGCCTGATGCAGTCCATACAACGCTTTATCCAACTTGTAGACATGATTAGGAAACTTTGGGTCGACAAACCCTGGAGGTTGATCAACGTAGATTTCTTCCTTCACCTTGCCATACAAGAAGGCAGTCTTGACATCCATCTGAAAAACAGTGAAGTTCATATACGAAGCGTACGCCAAGAAGATACGAATGGCCTCTAAGCGAGCTATGGGAGCATAAACCTCAGTGTAGTCAAGACCCTCGACTTGTCGAAATCCGCGAACTACCAATCTGGCCTTGTTTCGCACAATGACCCCTGAATCGTCCTGCTTGTTACGATAAACCCATCGTGTGTCAAGAGACTTTTTGCCCTTTGGTAACTCAACTAACTTCCAAACACCTAGTTTTTCAAATTGATGCAATTCTTCATGCATCGCATCCACCCAGCTAGGTTCATTTAGAGCCATTTCTACATTCTTGGGCTCAATTTGAGAAATGAAACAAGAATACAGACATGTATTCACGTCTCCACTTTGACTTCTGGTTTTAACACCACTGTCTAGCTGGCCTATAACGTTCTTGAGCGGATGATCTCGTTGAATCCTAGAGGGAATTTCTTGGCTGATGTCATTGATAGAGACAGGTAGAGTGTGAATGTTAAGTCCTCCTTCATTTGCTTGTTGAGTAGAACTAGATGGTTCTGCAACATACTCATCTGCGATAAGGTCAGGAAAGAGTAATTCCATCAGGTTTGAAGAGACAGCGGAAGCATCAGTTGGAATGAACTCTTTCTCTAATAATGTGGAAGGTCTTGATTCAACATTCGAAGAATCAATCTGGTCTGATTGAGGATTGAAGGATGTTGCAGAAGATTCCCCTTCAATTTCAGCAGACGGCTCCCCCTCAGATGAAGCAGAGGACTCCCCCTCGACTGGCGCAGAAGATTCTCCTTTGTGCGAAACGGAGGACCCCCATTCAGTAGAAGCTTTAGATTTTTCTTTCAGTGAATTGGAGGTTTTAGATACAGGTTTGTATACTACTTCTTCGACTTCATCTTCAGAGATACTCTTCAAATGCGAATCAGTTCTTGAAACATCATTTGAATACACGTTTAAGGATTTGAAAAGTGACGTGTAATCAAACAACCAGTCCGGACCCACTCTCGCGTCTGTCTCATTCTCTTCTAACCAACGCACGTCATAGGATTCCACAATCTGTTTGGTTTTCTTGTTGTAGACTCGATAAGCGGTACGTGCAGCATACCCAACAAAATAGCAGTCATCAGCTTTGGCATTAAACTTCGGATTGGCATCTAGATGAAGAAGGGTGCAAGGACAGCCAAAAATTCGAAAATGACTAACTGACGGTTTGTGACCATAGTAAATTTCATATGGAGTTTTCATTTGAGCTTTGTTGATGAGTACTCGATTTTGAACATAACAGGCAGTGTTTATTGCCTCTGCCCAAAAGAAAACAGGGAGCTTGGAGTCACACAACATCGTCCTTGTTGCATCTTTAAGTGTTCTGTTTCGCCTCTCAGCAACACCATTTTGTTGAGGTGTGTGAGCGGAACTAAATTGATGTAAGATCCCCTTCTCAGAACAGAAGTGATTGAGAACCGAATTCTTGAATTCCGTACCATTATCGGTGCGAATAGCCTTCACCCTATGATTGGTCTGATTCTCAATAAGTATGATGAACCTCTTGATCAATTCAGCGACGCCAGCTTTGTTGGATAGAAAGAAAACCCACGTAAAACGAGAAAAATCATCAATGACAACTAGACAGTAGGAACTCCTGTTGATGCTTAGCACATTCACTGGACCAAATAGGTCCATGTGAAGAAGTTGTAGAACCTGAATTATTGAGTTAACTTGCTTCGGTAAATGTGGCTTTCGATGATGCTTTCCCTGAGCACAGGACACACATTTCTCAAATGTGATAAAGTCTTTGACAGGTAATCCTCGGACCATCTCATTCTTTGCAAGACGATTGAGATTTTTGGCATTGGCGTGACCTAATCTTCGGTGCCATAACATTGCGGTTTGCTCAGAGATCTTGGAGAACAGACAAGTAACCTGCTTTGGAAGATTGCTATTCATATCAATAATGTAAGCATTTCCATCCCTTTTTGACTTTATGAGAATCCATTCTTCAGGGATGACAAAACCTGGCTTTAAAATCATGCATTCCTTGTCAGTGAAATGCGTAGAATAGCCTTTGTCACAGATTTGCGAAACACTTAGCAGGCTGTGTTTTAGCTCTGGAGCGAAATTCACATTTTCAAAACTCAAGACTCCATTTGATACCGTGCCCTTTTGAGTAATTTTTCCTCCATCTCCACTTGCAAAAGAGACATATCCCCTATTAAATGATTTAATGTCGTTCAACTGGGTGATGTCTCCTGTCATGTGCCGGGAACAGCCGCTGTCGACGAACCATGGTCTGACGACATTTCCCCGCAACTGCCCCTGCAAAATGGGTGGGTTTAATTAGATTTGGGCACCCAGGCCATAATCTTCCTGGGTGATCCCGATACCTTTTCAGATTTATTGCACATGAGCTTCTCTGAGGATACAGAAGACGTATTGGGAATAGATTTGGGTTTCCATATATAATTAGGTTTTTTGAAAAATTCAGTCAACTTTGTCATTTTATGTCTGATGATCTGCTTAAAGCATGATTTACTTCTACCAGAATTGGTTGAAGATCCATTATAGCTTTGGGATGAGCTTGACCTTTGCATGGTTAGCTTTGGGATGAGATTAAAAAACCTTTTATGACTGTGAAATATGCCCCTTTTTCTATTTCTTTTATCTACCCAATAGTCATTTCGAGAGCGACTTCTAGAGGAATTTCTATTTAATGATCTTCCTCTGAATTCGTTCTCTCCTCTTGGAAGATTATAATTCACGAACATTCGATTAAGACAATTTCGAGCAATATGACCCTTAGTGCCACAATTAAAACAAATCTGATAGTTATTGTTAGAACTTGTGTTGCATTTGTCAGATTTGTTTTCCCCACAAACACCCTTGCTTGTCTCACAAAAACATGCAGTATTATCAAGTTGTGAGGCAAGTGAGGGTGCTGTATTTATTGAGGGTTGTGAGACTAATGGTATGTTAACATTTTTATCACAGACGTTTAAATTGTCAACCAAAGTGTTCAAAGATTTATCAGATATATCAGAAACATTCAAAACTGTATCAGAATAATTTAAAACACCAGAAGCAAAATTGTCACTCAAGACATTTAACAAAGAATTGTCTTTATTTAAAATAAAAGCTTCAGGTTTTGGCTCGATTTTATTTTCAGAAACACATCCTTCAACTTTGTGCTTTGACTGATTCAAGGATTGATCTGCAGGAGAAGTAGAAATGTTAGTACTTTCAACATTAATAAATCCTCCCGAAACAAAACCGGAGGGCTTGCCATAAATCATAAATGATTCATTGGCAATCTCTTCTTTGGACAAGGGCTTGGGCTCGTATGAATGATTGAAGGGAGGAGGAACAAATTTATATCCTAGACCTTTTGATTGATTTCTTTTAAACTGCATACTTTGGTCTATCATATTTGCAACCACCTCACTTGAGAAATCATATTTTCTGACATCAAGTTTGGCGGTCTCAAAGTTTCCTTTCAAGGATTCAACTTCAGCTACAAGCTCAACATTTTGTTTGACTACATAATTGTAATTTTCACATTTGTTGCTGTAGTCTTCCTGGAGTCTCCTAAAGTCTTTAATTTTTTTATTCTAGTTGAGCTTTAAGTGGTTTTTGTCCTTTTCGAAGTCGATACCCTTCATATCTAAGGTCTTCTACGTCTCTTATTAATTTATCATTGAGTTCACGAAGAATCCTAAGATTTTCTACTTCATTACCTAATATCTCAATTTTATCCTGTAAAGTTTTCACATAATCTATACAAGCCTTAGAACATGATGGGAGACTTACCTTGTATGATTTAGGTTCATGGGAGGAGGATACCATCAAGCCAAATTGAAGTTTCATCATGTTGTCTTCAGCTGCTGCAGTCCTTGCTTGAGCGTCATTCCTCACTTGTGCTAGATGAGCATTTTCTGGTCCAGACAAATTTAGGGCTTGTATTTGATCATCCCAGTCAAATGATTGAGCGACCATAGCCTTTTCATTGTTTGCTTGACCACTGCTTCGATTATTCCCAACTGCAACCATTGTTCTGTCATTATTGACCCTCCTATCAGGGTGTGGGCAATCACGAGCAAAATGCCCTGGCTCGTGGCAATTGAAACATCGAAGCTTTCCTTTGTTGAATCCAACCTTCTTGTCAGCACTCATTCCCCAATTGTTCTTCCCTGTCTTTTTGGCAAACTGTTTTGCCCTAAATACAGCCATGGCAATTTGCCATGTGATGTCCATTTCCTCAACATCCTCTGGATGGATTTGATCAAGATCTGCAAATGAAAGTTGAGGAGGAAGTTCCCCAGCTACAAGAGCATTGTAGCAATTCACAAGCCCTGCTGCAAAGACAAGGTTTTCATCACCCTCCTTTCCCTTTGATGAGGAGGCCACATTAGAGGATGAAACATTTTGGGTAGATGTAACAGGCTGGCCTTGTGGGTAAGGAATGACCGGAGCAGAGGCAGATGAACCTGCAGAAGTATAGGAGAAAGAAGAGAGAGCATTATTAGATGAAATGCCAAGATTGGCAGATGAGTATGAGTTCACATGATTGATCTCTCGCTGTTTGTCATCAATATCACACGCTTTGATGACAAGCCATCACTTCAGCTAGGGAAAGTCGATTAAGATCCTTAGTCTTCTTGATTACTGCTACATTCATGTCCCAAGATTTTGGGAGAGCATTTAGTAGCTTCTTATTAATCTCTGACTTTGTATAGTAAATCCCTGCCACAGTCATCTCAGTGTTGAGAGTGGTAAATCTCTGCAGTTGAGCTTCGAGAGTCTCCCCAGGAACGTAATTAAACATATTGAAGCGTTGTCTCAGCATATCTTGACGACTTTCCCGCATGTCTTCATTTCCCTCATATACTTCAATGAGAGCTTCCCACAGAGCTTTGGCAGAAGTATACTCTCTGAATCCTTGAGCAATGTCTGGAGATAATGCCATAGTCAAAATGGCTAATGCCTTTTCTTGTTCTTCCACACTCTCAAAGTCTTCATCAGTATAATTTTCAATTTCCTTGTCGACCACCTTTCCCCCAACTGTAGTGGTGATTCTGACTGGATCCTTTAAAACACATTTCCAAATCTTAAAGTCTTTCATCTTTATATACTTCTCAATTCTATATTTCCACTCGGGAAAACCATCAGCTGACATAAGTCTTGGAATTCGTGTGGTTGTACCCATCACAGCATCAAGCTCTTGGTATTGAGTTGAATTTTGTGTATCCATTTTATTTAAAAAATATCAAAAAAAAAATATTTAAGACTGTAAAAATGCTGATTTTGTCGTGTAAATAAAGGCAGAAAATACTGGGCCGTAAACTCCCGACCGTAAACTGGAGTTTACGGTCAAAAGTTATTTTGTTTTTAAAACTAACTCAATAATTAATTTCAATTTTATAAAAATCAACTCACGTAGCCGTAAACTTTTAAGCCGGAAACTCGATGTCGTAAACCTTAAGTCAAGAAGTTTACGGCCGTAAACTTGAGTTTACGGTCCAAGAATACTTATTGATTTAAACTCCGAAAAATAATGGTGCAAATTTCGATTAACAGAAAGTCAATTTTTTTGTGAGTAATTTAGTTTACGGTCAATGAAATTCAAATAAAAAGTTCGATTTTAATTTTAAAAACACAACTCAATTAAATCCCAGAACTAAGGTGTGATTACGAAGGCTTGAGAGACGTGAAAGACTATCGATTTTGATGAGTGCAGATGAGGCCGTAAGAGGAGTTTACGGCCGTAAACTAAGGCCGTAAACTTCTGGAAACCTTGATTTCGACTGAAATAAATTTCTCTAAACTGCAGTGGGTGTCGATTTAGTTGAAAACGCAGCTGTTGAACGCCTTTGACACTGGTCTCGCTCTGATACCAATTGTAAAGTCCCGAAAATAGATCTACCAACGATCAAAGACAATCACAGATGCAAACACAAATGAATAAACCAATAATGAGCAAAACACCAAGCTTGCATACGCTTTAATACTGTAAAACGTCTGATACAACTTGGAAGTATACGAGAGCATCAACAACTCATAAAAACTGACATAACTCGCTATTTAAAGACCTGACTAGGAACCGTAAGGTGTTTACGGCCGTAAACCCATTTTGACCATAAACACCGTAAACTCAAAACAAAACACGAACAATTACATTTTTACTGCTATCTACGACTATGCCTAGACCAAACCATTTTACAAAGTCTTTCAATCACTTAAACAAGGCTTGGGTTTCAGTTTAAGGTCTTCTGGAAGTGCGAGGAACGATGGAGGCTGATATGGGAGGAAATAAGTTGTTTAAATAGGGTGCAAACCCTCAAATTTAGGGTTTCACTCAAACAGCACCTACTCGCCGAGTCGGTCTCCCGAATCGTCGAGTAGGTCACTTAAACCCCCGAAGAAAGACGAGTCTACTTGACGAGTTGGGCCTCCAACTCGTCAAGTCCCAGAGTAAAACTCGAAGTTTTATTGAATTAAATACGTACCAGGAATCGGATGTTACAAATCTCACCCACTTATCTTAGACTTCGTCCTAGAAGTCTGCTGCTGAGTCCTAGAAAAGCTCGGGGTAGTGCTCCCTCATCTCGTCCTCCGTCTCCCAGGTCCACTCCAAGCCCTTGCAGTACTGCCACTACACCTTCACTAGCTCCACCCTCTTGTTCCTCAGATCCTTCGACTTCTTGTCGAGGATCACCACTGGCCGCTCGATGTAGTTCAGGTTGTCATATACCTGAATATCCTCCAAGGGCACCACTGCCGAGTCGTCCACCAGACATTTCCGTAATTGGGAGACGTGAAAAGTGCTATGAATCTGACTGGGTTCGGCTAGTAGGTCCAACCTATACGCCACCTTGCCCACCCGGGCTACACTCCTAAAAGGTCCAATATTCCTAGGGCCCAACTTGCCCCGCTTCCTGAATCGAATGACGCCCTTCCAAGGCAACACTTTTAGGAGTACCATATCCCCGACCTGGAACTCCAGGTCCGATCGACGCTTGTCGGCATAAATTTTCTGCCTACTCTGAGTAGTCTGAAGCCTGCTCCGAACCTGCTGGATCCTCTCTGTAGTCTGGAGCACCACTTCGGTACTCCCCAGGACCCTCTAACCAACCTCACTCAACATATTGGGGTCCTATACTTCCTCCCATACAACATCTTGAAGGGAGGACAGTCGATACTCGCATGATAGTTGTTATTATAGGAAAAATCCGCCAGAGGAAGGTAAGTATCCCAACTACCTCCGAAGTCTAAAACACACGCCCACAGCATATCCTCCAGAGTCTAGATGGTCCGCTCGCTCTGACCATCCGTCTGCGGGTGAAAGGCGGTGCTAAAGTGCAGACGAGTACCCAGCTCATCATGAAACTTCTTCCAGAACCCGGAAGTGAACCGCACATCCCTGTCGGAAATCACTGAGACTAGCACCCCGTGTCGTGCCACTACCTCCCTGATATAGATGTTAGCAAACTTTTCGACTGAAATGCTCTCCTAAATTGGAATAAAATGGGCGCTCTTGGTCAATTGATTAACGATGAACCAAATCGAATCCCTTCCCCGCGCGGTCCTAGGAAACTTCTTGATAAAATCCATAGCGATATCCTCCCATTTCCTCAGTGGACATCCAACGGCTGGATCTTGCCATGAGGCCTTTGGTGCTCTGCCTTGAACTTCCTTTAGGTCAGGCATCTCTCCACAAACCAAGCTACGTCCCTCTTTATACAGGGCCACCAATAGTCAAGACGAAGATTCCTGTACATCTTCGTCGCCCCGGGATGAATAGAAAACCTAGATTTGTGCGCTTCCTCCAACAATACCTGGTGCACACCCCCATGATATGGGACCTACACTCTATGGTCTAGCGTAAACAATCCACGACTATCATAATCAAAGGAGGAAACCTGACCAACAATACGCTCACTCTTACGGTGTTCTTTCTCCACGGTCTCCTGTTGGGCCTCCCGAATCCGCTCCAACAGCGGAGTCACAACCGTCATCCTCATACATATATCCCTGATCGGCACTGCCTTGCAGCTAAATGCATCGACCATGACATTGGCCTTCCCTGGGTGGTAGAGGATCTTGCAATCATAATCCTTTACCACATCAAGCCACCGACGCTGCCTCATACTCAGATTCGGCTGATCCATAAGGTACCTCAGGCTCTTGCGGTCCGTGTTAATGGTAAAAAGAACCCCATAGAGGTAATAACACCAAATCTTGAGGGAGAAAACAATAGTTCCAAGCTCCAAATCATGCGTCGGATAGTTCGCCTCGTGAGGCTTCAGCTGCCTCGAAGCGTAAGTGATAACATGCCCTCTCTGCATCAATACCGCGCCCAAACCCGAGATGGATGCATCGTAATATACTTCAAAATCATCCATGCCCTCTGGCAGGGCTAAGATTAGCGCCTCGCACGATCTCTTTCTCAACGTCTCCAATGCGGCCTGATGCTCAGGCCCCTAGTGGAAGGCAACGACTTTCCTCGTCAGCCGGGTCAGGGGCACGACTATCTTGGAGAAGTCTTGAATGAATCTCTGATAATAGCCTGCCAGTCCCAGAAAGCTCCAAATCTCAGATGGAGACCTCAAAACCTCCCACCTCATCAAGGCTTCCACCTTGGTCAGGTCAACCAAAATCCCGTTCTGATTGACAAGGTGCCGAAGAAACTGCACCTCGCATAACCAGAACTCGCACTTAGAGACCTTAGCATACAAGCTCTCCCTCCTCAAAGTATCTAGAACCTCCCACAAGTGCTCCTCATGCTGCTCCTGCATCTTGGAATAAACCAATATGTCATCAATGAAAATGATCACAGACCTATCCATAATCAGCCTGCACACGCGATTCTTGAGATCCATCAACACGGCAAGAGCATTGGTGAGCCCAAAAGGCATCACCAGAAACTCATAGTGACCAAATCGCGTCCAAAAATCAGTCTTCTGCACATCCTCCTCTCTGACTCTCATCTAATGATAGCCCAAACTCAAATCAATCTTGGAGAAACAAGATGCTCCCTGAATCTGGTCAAAGAGATCATCAATCCTCGGGAGTGGGTAATGGTTCTTCACCGTTACCTTATTCAACACCTGGTAATCTATACACATCCGATGCGACCCGTCCTTCTTGTTCACAAATAAAACCAAGACTCCCCAAGGAGATATGCTCGATCTAATGAATCCCTTGTCTAACTGCTCTCACAGCTCTGTAGACAACTCCTGCATCTCAGGAGGAGCCAACCGATATGGTTCCTTGGCTATCAGAGCCACACCAGGGACTAGGTCAATCCTAAACTGTACCTGCCTCTCCGGAGGTATTCCAGGAAAATCCTCTGGAAATACATCCGCGAACTCTCGTACCACTGGCACATCACTCTCCGTCGCCTTTCCCGCCTCCTGGGTATCCATGACATAGGTGACGTACCCTGCGCACCCATGTTGTAGATAGCGCCTAGCTCTCGCTGCTGAACATAAAGCTGGACCCTAGGACCAGAGTACGCTGGGCATACCAGAGGGTACGTTGGGCATACTAGGACCAGAGTGAAAACCCTAATTTAGGGTGTGTCCCTATATAAAGGATATGATGGCCTCATTCCTGGCCATCATCCTTAGACAAACAACCCTCTCAAACCCTAAATACTCGCCCATTGAGTTTGTGTGTCCGTTTGTGAGCTATTGAGTGATCTTGTGTTTCTTTGGGGTGAATAAGGAGCCTTGAAGAAGAAGGAGTGGGATTCCATGCTTTGGATCTGAGCTTATCTAAGTGTGGAGCTTCATTTTGAGGTATAAAGCTCAATGCTTTCTCACTCTTTTGATTTGTGCATCATATTAGATCATTTTAGGGTTTTGGTCCCAAAGTTGGATTCTTTATGAGATATTGAGCTCCAGAGACTATGACCAGCTCCTTTGAGTGTCTTTAGTGGTATAGTGTCATAAAAATCGAGACTTGGACGTATGAATCAACCCATGCATGAGATATGAATATTTTGAGATAAGAGAATAAGAGTTTTGGGTGTTTATGATTTTATCAGCCATGCAAAGGCTTAAAGTTACAGACTTTGTGGAGTAAGAGCCTTTAGGGAGTCCAGATCTGGGATATGAGCTAAGGTCTTAACTGATTAAGACCAAACGAGTAGGAAGAGCAAAACTAGGGCGTACGCCGAGCGTAATCCCAGTATGCGCAACGTAAGGACATCAGAGTATGCCCAACGTAGAGAGCTTGTACGCGTAGCATATGCGTTGCCGTTGACTTTTGGTTGACCTTTAGGGTCTGGTAAATTTGTGGACTATTAAGGCCATGGAGGGGTAAAATGATCTTTTACCCTTCTATGTGTTTGTAGAAGGGTTAGTCTAGCTTCATTGAGATCCATTATTAATTAGGGATAATTTTCGTATGTGTTAGGCAGAAGTTAGACCGGTGATTTGAGTTCCAGGTTATCCGATTTCTTGCGAGGTGACTCTTCTCACTATACTTACCATGAGCGGTATCTGTGTGTGACCAAGTTGTCTTATGTGCTTACTTGTGTATTGTGATATTCTACACTATGTCTTTGTGATTTATGCTGAGTATTATTATTATGAGCTTATTGAGTTAGGACCGGAGGGTTCACCCGAGTTGTGGGACCGAAGGGTCTCCACTAAGACACATTGACTGGAGGGTCGTATTGAGTTAACCTTGAGTGGCTAATGTGATGTGTGTGGTATTTTGGGGAACTCACTAAGCTTCGTGCTTACCATGTTTGTGTTATGTGTTTCAGGTACCTTTCAGGATCACGGGAAGGCACCGACTTGATTTTACACACACCCAAGTTGGAGATACGTTTTTGGAGGATTCTGGATTTGTGTTGTAAATAGTTTTGGGACATGTGTTTTGATAACTTGATGGTTGTGGGATTTTAGTGATTTTGGAAATGAGATAATTATGTTTTAAAATGAAAATTTGATTAAAAATTTACGGTGTTAAAGGATCTGATTGAGCCCACTTAGGAAATCCAACCGGTAGGCCACTCTTCCTACCCTGGCGATCACATGGAACGGTCCAATATACCAGGGACCCAATTTGCCCTCTTCCTAAAGCGTATCACACTATTCCAAGGTGAGACCTTTAGTAATACCATATCGCCGGCCTAAAATTCCAACTCCGATCGATGTCGGCCGACATAACTCTTTTGCCGACTCTAAGCTGTGTACAGTCTCTACCTGATCTTCTGAATAAGCTATGTGGACCGAAGGACTAGTTCGGTCCTTCCCATGACCCTTTGACCAACCTCTCCCCAACATACCGGGGTACGACATCTCCGACCATACAAAAGCTTAAATGGTGAGGTACCAATACTTGAGTGATGGCTATTGTTGTAGCAAAACTTCTCAAGGGGTAGGTAGGAATCCCAACTCCCCCCCAAAATCTATGACACAAGCCCGCAACATATCCTCAAGTGTCGGGATGGTCCGCTCACTCTGACTGTCAGTCTGCAAATGATAAGCAGTACTGAAATGTAGCCTCGTGCCCAACTCCTCGTGGAACTTCTGCTAAAATATGGAAGTGAACCGAACATCTCAGTCTGAAACAATGGAGACATGAACCCCATGACGAGCAACAATCTCCCGGACATACACATCAACCAATTTTTCGGCCGTAGAGCTCTTCCGGAGAGCCAAAAAGTGTGCACTCATGGTCATTCAATCCATGATGACCCATATAGCATCAAATCCCTTAACAGTCTTCGGTAATTTGGTGAGGAATCCATGGTGATCTGTTCCAACTTCCACATGGGAACCTCCAAAGGCTGTAACTTGCTAAGTGGCCTCTGATGCTCGACCTTGACCATCCTACAAGTCAAGAACCTCTCAACATACCAGGCTATATCCCTCTTCATACACGACCACAAGTAAATTAATCTGAAATCCCGATACATCTTGGTGACTCCCGGGTGTATAGAAAAGTGAGACTTATGAGTAGCCTCTAGAAATATCTACCTGATCCCGCAAGAAATTGGAACCCAAACCTGACCACACTAGGTCAACAAACCTCGACTATTGGTGACAAACCTATCGATCTCGCTCCTAATCATCTACTGCTTCTAGTCTCCTTCCTAACTCCCTCCGCAATTGCCTCTCTGATCAAACCCAAAAGTGGAGAATCAACGGACATCCTCATAAACATCTCTCCAGCTAACGATCTACCCGACATGCGGCTCAAAGCATCCTCTACCACATTCACTTTACCCGGATGGTAAAGGATCTCACAGTCATAATCCTTGACCACATCCAGCTATCTGCGTTGCCTCATATTTAGGTTTAGCTGGTCCATAAGATATCACAAACTCTTGTGATCCGTGTAAACGGTACAACAAACCCCATAAAGATAATATCTCCAAATCTTGAGGGCAAACACTACTACCCCCAACTCCAGGTCATGAGTAGGATATCGTGCCTCATGTGGCTTCAATCGCCGAGAAGCATAAGCAATCACTCGTCCCCTCCGTATAAGGACCGCCCCCAAATCAATGATGGATGCATCACAAAATACCACTCCTCGACGCCCTCTGGAAGAGCAACACTGGGGCCTCACATAACCTCCGTCGCAACGTCTCAAAAGCAACCTGCTGCTTAGGGCCCCATCAGAAATCCACTCCCTTCCTCGTCATACGAGTGAGGAATACTTTGATCTTGAAGAAGTTATGAATAAATATCCGATATAATCCTGCCAAACCCAAGAAACTACTATTCTATGAGGGAGATTTAGGAACGTCCCACTGCATCACAACCTCAATCTTGGCTGGATAGACGAAAATCTATTCTTGGTTAACAAGATGACCCAAGAACTATACCTCTCGTAACCAAAACTCACACTTCGATAACTTGTCATACAGTCGTTCCCGCCTCAATACTCCCAAAAGCTCTTGAAGGTGCTCCTCATGCTGCTTTTTGGTGTTCAAATACACGAAGATATCATAATTAGCACAATAACAGATCGGTTGAGCATCGACCTGCACACCCGATTCATCTAGTCCACAAAAACCGCAGGCGCATTGGTAAGCCCAAATGGCATCACCACAAATTCATAATGCCCATAACGAGTCTAAAATGTTGTCTTTGCCATATCCTCATCTCTCACTCTCACCTGATGATATTCAGACCTCAGAACAATCTTAGAGAACCAAGATGCACTCTGAAACAGATCAAAGAGGTCATAAATCAGTGAAAGGGATTAATGGTTTTTCACTGTTAACTTGTTCAACTCTCGGTAATTAATGCATATCTAGTGTAAACCATCCTTCTTCTTGAAGAACAGTATTGGCGCTCCCTACGAAAAACCGCTCGGCTTGATGAACTCCTTACCTAACAGCTCCTGAAGCTAAGAGGACAACTCCTGCATCTCGGGTGGTGACAAGCAGTACATCGCCTTGGCAAACGGGGCCGCACCTAGAACTAGATCAATCCTGAACTCAACCTACCTTTCGGGAGGAACACCAGGTAACTCCTGTGGGAATACATCGGAAAACTCCCTAACAACTAGCACATTTGAAATCGAAAGCTATTCCCCCGCCTGAGTATCAACCATATAGGCAAGATAGCTCGCACACCTATGTTGAATATGTTGGGTTTTATGTACTGTAACACTCCTATGGTGTATATACAACCTTAATTCTTTGGATCCAAGTTTTCTCTAGTTATACATGCAATATTCATTTTCCAAAGTATGAAGTCTAACTAGCATGCAATATTGATTCATGAAACATAAAAACTAGTTAGAAGAATACCTTTTATTTGTAGCTTGTAGTGCTTGGCCTTTTAAGAGCTTAGCACCCCAAGTGTAATGCCTCAAACAAGTCACGAACACCATGAACAAATGTAGATTTATGATAGAGAGTTCATGAAGCACTAAAATCGGCTAGGGTTCAACTAGGAATCATTAGGCCAATTTTAGGTGCATTAGGGGTTATATTTATAGTGTGGAATTCCTAGGGTTTCAAATTGTAAACCCTAATTCACCTCCTTGGGCCTAGAATCCAATAATCCATATGATAAGCCCTTTGGACTAACTCTTAGTCCATTCTAATCAACATGGATCATTAGCCCAAACTATATGTAATACTGATTTACCTAATCAGTCCCCGTTAATTTAATTAGTCTCTTTTGATCACTAAATTAATTCGAAATTAATTCTTGATCAATACCAATTAAATAATATGATTTCTAAATTAATATATTATACTTATAATATATTAATAAATCAAAAATAACCTTTTTCTCAAATATCCTTCCTATCAAATTGTTCTGGTGAAGGCAACCCGAAATAGACCATGCCAATCTCGGGTCAAGTACATACCAAGTATAGTTATGGGCTTAGACACCTAATCCAACAGTCTCCCACTTGGATAAGTCTAATAACTATAATTGCAGGTACGACTTCAAAGCCCAACTAGCAATCGTAGCTCCCAAAAAGCTGTTGTCGAACTCTGACGCATCCATTAGATAAGGGATCATATATTCCTTCATTCTAGATATCGTATGGACATGAGACATGGATTATAATCATTCTCTCTATCCATGTGTTGTTTCCCGATTTCCGATTTATGACGACTAACTAATTAAACAAATCAAATCAGTCCCGACTTGGCCAAGTTCTTAAGGTTGTCATCAGTAAATCATCAAGGTCCCCACAGATATCGCTTTTATCCCTCTTAGGGTAAAAGGAACGGATAAACTTCGACTCATATTCTTACTCTATTTACTCATCAAATCACATAAAATAAATATGTTTTATAACACCAAGTTACTGGTGTGTTTACATATCATCAATGTGCAACCGACTTGTAAAATGCAACTATATGTCTTCGTTTCAAGAATATAAGATATTATCGTCTCACAATCACCCGTGATGAAATCCATGAAGTGATTTAGATGAGCGTGGGTTTAATCCAATACTCAAATCTTATTACAAGAGTACTCATGAACACTGCAACAAACTTTGCTATGTCTAAGCACTTTAGACAATATACAGTCAGATTCATGACAATTTTGCCTCAATAACTACTTCCAAAGTATGATTGACCGTGGATGGTTTGGATAATCTTATTATTTGGGAAGTCAAAACATGTGAAGTGAAGCACAAGAATAATTGAATCCAATATGGTCTCAAAACTTTTAAATATAAATAAAACACCTTTTATTTAATCACCATATTGATTTCACATTACTCATTGTATAATGTTTCTATTAATCAACTTAATACTTGAATTAAAACAATAGTTATCCTATGCTCCAAGCATGCACACTATGTTTACCTATGGTCCTTACTTTGTGAAATAGATCAGTTGAAAACATTTCAATGATGCTCATTACACAATTCCAAATCCTTAGTGTAAGAACATCTAATTCTTGCCACTATCATGCAATGATCCTTTTGTAATGTCGAGGTACAAAAGTCACCGAGACTTTTCCAACGATATTACAAAGTATTCCTTTGGAGATCGACAACAAAAACATTTCCAAGGAAGCGAAGTCTCAAATTCAAAGTACATTCCTTTGAACACCCCTCTTGCATAAATAGATTCTTAATATCCATCTCCCATTATGGAAACATTTCCATATTTTCCATATGACAACTCATTATTAATAGAATCCTGTCTATTCATAATATTGTCACCATTGTCCATGTATTACTATACTCCCAACTACAAGCGACCAATCCTTAGCTAACCTTAGATTGTCCTTGACAGTTGTTTAATAACTTTAGTCGTATCTGGTTCTAGTCTTTTTTTCTCTTTTAATGCACTAGGAATTTGGATCATTAGAACACGAGAATATTATAGCATATGCAATCGATCCTATACCCGAAGCATATGGGATACGATTCATAATGTCTTACATAAAGACATGATACTAGACCAGTCTCTTGCTATAACACTTCCATATATAGAATTCCCATGTTGAAACATTCCAATATGGTAATCATATATATATATATATATATATATATATATATATATATATATATATATATATATATATATATATATATATATATATATATATCCATGACTAAGTCTAAGACTTCAATCTAAACTTTAAGATTTGAAATAAAGTATAAGTATCCTCTCCCTTATTATAGCGAAATAACTTTTTTCAAATTTTGCAACTTTGCAAATTTGTAACCTTTGTTTCCTATAACTAGTATTGCTAACTTGCAACACTTCACATAATAATCATGCTCCCACTATCATGATAATTATATTCTTACTAGCATAACAGTTATGCTCCCATTAGATTTGACAAGTACTCAAAAATCAACTGGACTTCTAGAAATCAATACTTATTGACATTCTTACCAAAGTTTAGATTTTTGATACGAGATGCTTCGATAAGTCTTTATCTAAGCTCATACACCTTTTATTAGAAAGCTCATGTGTGTCTAAACTATTTCAGAACTTATAGCAGTAAGTCTCGAATGTTCAAACTATTTTCCATTTCTCATAATTTGAACTTTGAAGAGGGATGTCGTAATCGTAATCGAATTGAGAACGCAATTAACACAACTGCTATCTCCTTAAAATCTACTTAGTGAAAGCGTTTCCTCACAATCATTTTCATGAATTGGAGAGAGACCTTATGTCACTTAGATTTTATAGTGTATGTGTTCCTATCCATGTGAAACTGTCATTTGCAACCATTATCATTAGATAAGGTCTATGGTAGATTCAAACTCATATGGACTAAACTTGTTCAATCTTAATTTCTTGCCACTTGGCAGCAGAAGGTCCTACCATGTCTTCCAAGTTGTTGAGCAGATCACCCATACTGATCAATGAACTTTCACAGATCAAGGTGCTTTGCCTTATGCAAACAATTGAGAACTCATAGAACTCACATGCATAATCAACTTTAACTAGAATAGGCATAGAAACAAGAATATCTCAACACGATAGGTTATGAACCTCAAGTCGTGTGCTAGTAATAAACAATAGGTTTATACTTGATTAGTTCTTGAAGCTATTCAAGATCTTTTAAGACTCCCACTGACTTCTTGACATATAAGATTCTCTTGTCAAGAAACATTTCTTGACAAAGAAATATCCAAGAGTTAGTGTGGATTCGTATATATCAAGAATGACACTTCATATAATTGGTCTTAGTTGGTCTTTGTCTTATCTAAAATATCACAACTACCAATTTCAAATGTGTTATAAACCTACTTAAGATATGTCACTCAATGCACAATCTTGGAGTACGATTCTAAGACTCGATTTTGGAACGAAGTATGATTCACCTTTTTGATTTAACCATTTCAACAATTCCCAATTCATCTTCTTAGCCATACAAGTGCAGTAAGGTGTTCTTAGATGATCAATTGTGATATGGTTTTCATAATCATTAAGATGATCATAAAACATGATATTAAAGTAATCTCCTTTCTTTTCATATTGGAGAAACTTTTATCTTTCTACCTAATTGATTCTTCTTATTCATTCTGCTATACATTGAAACTTTTTCAAATATTCAAAATTACACTTAATCCTGTAAGCATAATCATATTCACTAAGCTTTTAGTAAATCATGACGAATAGTCTTGTCGTTCTTTGGGGTGGACCCGACCAGTGCATAACAATTTATACTAGATCCCTTAGTCCTTCACTTGACTCATATCTATACGTGAACACGGAATTAGTCTTAATTTCCCAAAGATGAAGGTTCTCATTCATCATACAATACAAGTTGCATGATTCCCAGTTTCTGTCCAACTGAAACTTTGGTGATGAGAATTTTTCCTTATTTGATAAATTTAGGCACTACTACAAACGAAAGAATGAAATCTATATTGCTAAAAATAGAAACATACAAACATTAATTTTCACAAATGCCATTGCAAGCAAATATAAAAGAAGATAAAATCAAAATTTTTCTTTATTTATAAAACGCGAATAACTTGTCCTTACAATGCAAATACATATGAAAACTATGTTGCCACATATTTCTAAGCAATCTATTATAACTCTTAAGTAGCATCTCACAATTCCGATCATCGAATCATGTGATCGAAATCCATTTCTTCGTGATCAAACTCAGCCTGCTCTTTCTTTAAGCTTCCTTTCTCTTCTTCGATCCTTCAAAATATCAAAATGTAATCTTATCACATCATGTATTAAGAATCTACAAATAGGAACGTAATACAGTTAGATAGTGGACTTACCTGAAGTAGAGTCATACTTTTTGACCTTTCCTTTCCATCCTTCAGGTAGATACGGCAGCTTCGCATCCAGTGCCCCTTCTCTTGGCAAGAGAAACAAACAGACTCTTTCGGAATGACACACGGGACAATCTCAAACTTAGACTTTCGCTTTCCATTGGGAAGACTTTTCTAGACTTCCAATGTTTCCATTTTCAATGTCCACGGAAGTTTGGGAAACAGATCTTCCAATAAAATTTGCTTTACCAGTGCACCAAATCATTACTAATTCAGCAGCAGTTAGCAAATATGTAAGATCAATAAGGGTCACGTCGTGATCTGTCATATAGTAGTCTTTAACAAACTGACCATACGACTCAGGGAGTGACCGAAGAATCAATTCAACAACCAACTTCCTCCAGAAAACGACACCCAACATTCAAAGCCTGTCAATATGCAACTTCATCTCCAAGACGTGAGCACATACAGGCTTTCTATCTTCGTGTTTGCTTGCCAATAGGGCTTGAGTGATCTTAAACTTTTCAAGTTGACGAACATGTGGGTCAGGAATAATTATTGGAGGAGGTGGAGGAAGTGAAGAATGATTTCCATTTTCATGATCAAAGCATGGAACATCATCTTCACGAGGAAAGCTTTTTCCAAAAAATTCAGGAAGACAATAGTTATCAAAACTAGATATCTACAAGGGAGAAATTCAAGTTTAGTTGATTTAAGTCCTTAATATAACACCCAAATGAAATATTAAGGCTAGGACCCAACATAATATTCTACAATTCGGAAGAGAGATGTCGTAATCCAATTGTAAAATATTTGAAGGTAGGTAAATGACGATTTACTAATTTCCACCATGAAAAACGAAAATTAACATTAGGTTTTAAATGAATTGAAATTCGTAGATTCTTTGAGATTCATTGAAATTTTCAATGGCATTTTTAATCTCGATTATTCCCTTCAAGTTTGTGACTGAGATACTGAGGATCACAAACAAGGTGTAAATAACCATGCTTATTCACTTGGTACTCTCGATGTCATTAATAACCTAATCAATATACCGGTTAACCACACACGCTCTATTGATCAATGATAATTTACGATAAACCCATTTCCATCCTTCATTAGTCCACATCGGTGTGCCGGTTAACCACACACGCTGCACTAACTGACCAATAAGGTGCAATGTGCAATTTCATGGGTTAGCACCAAATTCACATTTTTCCTAAAGTAACTAAGATTTGGATTTTATAAAGTTTTTAGTTACTTTGTATTTCTTTATACTTTTAATGAGGATTTAAGTGTCCTATCAAACCCGTTCGGATAACGACCCTTCATTAGTCAAGGGTGCGGTGGGTAAGAATGGATACCCAATGGTGGTCATTTTACAGGCCACTTCCTTAAACACCCTTATAGACTAGCTTCGTGAATGAGGCCTACTAACAGTAAGACTGACTTTTTACTTATACGTATATAATATATTAAACTTTTAATTTTATATAGTATAAGGGTGTATTTTACACTTTTAAAATACTAGTTGGTTTAAACTATTAATAAATTATACTCTTAATTTAATTAAACTTAAACCATATCATTATGGATTTAATAATACTCTCTTAATTAAACATTTAATTAACTTAATAAAATCCATAAGAGTGTAATTGAACTATTCAAAGGAAACATCAAGGCTCTTAATACGAAATTTAAAATTAAAACTATTTAATTAATTTTTTAAGTTATGAACCCAAGAGTTGCACAATTTTGAAACCTTTTAATTACTAGAGTTAATGTTTCATAAAAGAGACCTTTTAAGTTCCAAAACTTGAGGGCAAGTTTTGTAACTCCTTAAAAAATACTTTTTGAGTTCCAAAACTTGATGGCAAGTTTTGTAACCTCTCAAAACCATTTAGATCAAATTTTAACCAATATTTAAAATAATCATATTATCTTTTACCAATTTGACCTAATCACAATTCATGTAGATAAATCAAATTATACAAATAATTAGCTTATCATATAATCTAGTAATTATTTTATAATTTGACAATTTATCTTTCAATTGGATGAGGAAAATCATTACCTTATAAGAAAAATGAATTTTAACAGTAAAAAACAGTTTGTGATAATGATCCTAATCCAAAATTGGCCAAAAACTTGAAAATCTGCACATAGATGGTCCAACACGTCGTGGTAACTTTTACCACGTTGTGGTCATCTATCAGATTCCAAAAAATGATTTTCTCTTTCTTTGAATAATCAACCAATACATCTATATAACAAAAAACACTCATGGCTCTGATACCACTGTTGGGTTTTATGTATTATAACACTCCTATGGTTCACATACAACCCTAATTCTTTGGATCTAAGATTTCTATAGTTATACATGCACTCTTCATTTTCCAAAGCATGAAGCCTAACAACCATGCAATATTGATTCATGAAACATAAAAACTAGTTAGAAGAATACCTTTTATTTGTACCTTGTACGTCTTGGCCTTTTAAGAACTTAGCACCCCAAGTGTGATGCCTCAAACAAGTCACAAACACCATGATCAAATGGAGAATTATGAGAGAGAGGTTATGAAGCACTAAAATCGGCTAGGGTTCAACTAGGAATCATTAGGCCAATTTTAGGTGCATTAGGGGTTACATTTATAGTGTGGAAATCGAATCCAATAATCCATATGATAAGCCCTTTGGACTAACTCTTAGTCCATTCTAATCAACATGGATCATTAGCCCAAACTATATGTAATACTGATTTACCTAATCAGTCCCCGATAATTTAATTAGTCTCTTTTGATCACTAAATTAATTATTGATCAATACCAATTAAATAATATGATTTATCAATTAATATATTATACTTATAATATATTAATAGATCACAAATAACCTTTTTCTCAAATATCCTTCCAATCAAATTGTTCTGGTGAAGGCAACCCGAAATGGACCATGCTACTCTCGGGTCAAGTACATACCAATTATAGTTATGGGCTTAGACACCTAACCCACAGAATATACTGTTACGCCCTGGCCACTGAACAAAACCCTAATCCAACCCCTGGTACCCTATCCATATATAACCAGTTCTCCCCCACTTGGGGTTCGAAATACTTGTCGCTGGCCCCCGCAGACTATTATAGCACCAAAATTGCTCAACCATTCCATTTTTACTATCACGCATACATCCCCATGGGGATAAGGATCAGAACAATAGGATAAGGCACCGCTAAGATCTCCAGTACACAAACCTGATAAACCCTAGATGCAGAAACCCCGTGTTCGTTGGTGATAGAAACCCGCAACGGACACTCCAACTCGCTAAGGGTCATACCAAAATCCCTTCTAAAAGAACAAGACACGATGGACTGACTCGCGCTAGAGTCAAATAACACAAGAGTAGGAAAAGAGTTCACTAAGAACGTACCTATTAGAAACATAAACATAAGCATACCATTAAATAATCGACATAACAATAAATAGCAACACACCATTCATGATGTATGGCGCAGCCCTGGCCTCCTCTACCGTTAGGTAAAAAGCACGACATCGAGCCCTCATGGACTCCACCCTGCCCCGACTCCCATCAGTGATCCTCAGAGTAGCCGGTGCTGGAGCCTGCGTCGGTCTAGCAAGAAAGGGACAGTTGGCCTTCACATTGCCCACCTGGTCACAGTGATAGAAAATCCTAGTGCTAGGTATATGAGACTACTGACTGCAGTCCCTCGTAATGTGGCTCTGCCTGCCACATTTTTGGTATCCAGAAAAGATCGGCAAGCACCATCATGAACCTTTCCACACTTCCTACAAGTACGGCCCTTCTGACTCCTAGATCTCATATCAGCAGCCTTGAACTGCATCACCATAGGTTCTGATTGCATTGGGGCCTTGCTCTACTCCTTTTTATGGAGCTCCATCTCGATCTCCCATCGCCTAACAGCCTCATGCAACTCCACTAGTGAACCATAGCGTTGTGTAGACACAAACTGAAGAATGTCCGTCTTAAGCATGCTTAAGTACTGGTTCATCTGAGCTTGCTCAAAAGCAACAAACATAGAGAAATACATAGCTTTCTCAGTAAACATCTCAGTGATCTTTGTCACCGAATCGATCATCTGCCTCGAATCCAAGTAGTTATGAGCCAGCATCTCCTGCTCCAATAATGGAACATACCTCGAGCGAAACATCTCAAAGAACTTCTCCCATGATATTGAAGCTCGCTGCTCTGGAGTGTATGAACTAGTAATCCGTCTCCACCAATCCTGTTCTCTAGAGCTAAGAATGTTCAGAGCTCACTTGACCTTCTGGTCAACTAGGCCGGAACAAGTAAAGAAACATCCCTCAACATCTGATAGTTACCACATGGAAATGATCGGATCCTGAACCCATCAAACATCTAGGGCTTCATATTGTCGAAGTCTCAATACTGAAAGACTCTCCCCCCCAGTCCCCACAGCAACAACGACCGATATGGTTGCAATAGCAACAATATCTCAAAGTGCAGCGTATCAGTCATCAAAGAACTTCATGATGACGGTCTTGATAGACCAAAAATCACAACCAAGGCTCAGATAGCAACGTGTAACATCTCAAATTTGCACGTGTGTTCCTCCAATTCACTCAAACCAAGGCTCTGATAGCAGCTTGTTGTTGGGTTTTGGGCAATATAACACCCCTATGGTGCACATGCAACCCTAGATGCTTTGGATCTAAGATTTCTCTATTATACATGCAATATTGTTTCCAAATCATAAAGCCTAAACTATCATACAAAACTTTGAGATATACAACATAAAACCAAAGTAGATGAATACCTCTTAGTGTAGCTTAGAGTTCTTGGCCTTCAAAAGCTTTAGGACCTCAAATGTGATACCTATAATGTGTCACAAACACCAAGTGAAAAAGTAGGCTTTTGAGAAGTGGCTAGAAAGCTCAAAATCGGTTGTGTTCTTCTTGGAAATGCTTGGGGTCTGCTTTTGGTGACCTTGGGGATCATTTTATAGTGTGGAAAACTCTAGGGTTATATCCATACAAACCCAAATTCACATGACTCTTCATATCTCATGGGTTACATAGGTTAATCCTTTATAGACTATCACATATGTTTAACCCACCCTAACCAACCATGGATCATTAGCCTAACTATAAGTATTATCGATTTACATAAATAATCCCCATATATTTAATCAGTCTCATTTGATCACTAAATTAATTCCAAATAATTGTTGATCAATACTAATTAAATAATATGATTTCTCAATTAATATATTATACTTATAATATATTAATAAACCACAAATAACCTCTTCTAAAAAGTCCATCCTATCAAATTGCTTTGGTGAAGGAAACCCAAAAGGACCATGCTACAATCAAGTCAAGTACATACCAATTATAGTTGTGGGCTTAGACACCTAATCCAATACTTGTAACATATCAAAAAATCATAACCAATTCAAACTTTTAAAAACAACCCATTTACTAATAAAAGTGTTTACAAAACCATTGTTACCAAAACATTATTTAAAATCAGGGTCTCCTAAGATCAACAACATAAAATCCAAAACTAAATATGTAAGCCAACGCTTAGTGCGTTCCCCCAAGGTACCACCACATAATACACATATCACATACAAACAAACATGTTGGGTCCGATCAGTCATTAGACTGGAATACCCAAAGGTCCGTAGCCATCAAGTTGGATTACCCCTGGCCCAATCAATCATCAGACAGGAATGAAAATATACAACATGTCCACTTAGTCACCGGATTGGAATACCAATATACAACATTCCCACTTAGTCATCAGACTGGAATACTCTTGGGTCCACTCAGTCATCATATTGGAATACCCACGGTTTGTTGAATCATGTACATAGCAGTAAAGTCTTAACCCAACACAATATATCGACATATAACAGATAACAAACATATTCAACAGACAAATAATCATGCATATAGAAATCATAGGTAGTCCTACAGATCTACCGGTCTACGCATATCGGCATCTATCATCCAATCCTACAGATCTACCCCATACTTAGCATATCATTAGTCAATGTATAACAAGATATCTATCCAACGGGCCAGCCGGTATGCCTTTGACCCATAAGTACAGTGAGGAAAACTCACCTTACAATCTGACGAATAGTTGATCAATAATCCGCTCCTAAGTACCGAATCAACCCAAATCCTAAATGCCAAAACATTATCCATTAATAATATTTTCCCCAAAATGCCCTTGGTCAAAACAGGTCAACATTGGGCATACTCTTCTGTACACGGGCGTACTCGGTGGTTGACCAGATTACAAGATGTTGACCGCATACGCGTAACATACCACTTGGTATGCCAAATGTACGAGCCAGTTCATCCATTTCCCCATTATAATCTTAATACTCCAATTCTTCACGTCCAAAGTTAGATCCAAAGCCAAAATACCCTCAAGAGTAACAAAGTACCAACTTTATGACTTTACATTCCCATTAAGTTCTTAATACACAAAATCTCAACATCTTAATGCCTTTATACCTTCTATAGCAAGCATGGATCAAAGCTAAACATCAAAACCACATTTTTATGACCTAAGGCCCCTCCTAAGGTCTGAAAGGACAAATTATTCAGTCAAGAACATGCTATGCTCAAGAATCACCATATTTGGATCAAAAGTTTCCTAAATGAAGAAATGTCTAGGTCTACATGATGGAGTGATCATGTTATAAACGTTATACCTCCAGGAGGTTGCTAACAAGAAGATAATCTCATATCAAATATGCTTCCAAGCTCTAAGATCTTCTCACCACCTTCTTCTTCTTCTTCAAGAACACCACCAAAACACGCTAATGGCTTACAAGAAGATAATATCATATCAAAGATGTCGACCAAATGCTTTGCTCTTCCTCTTTCATTGGCTTGGGAAAAAGCTTCCGTGGAGCTTCAATCGCAAAAACTCCCTTAGTGACATAAACTTCTTCATCATCATTAACATCATCATTTTTTCCTAGAAGTCTGGTGAGAACTTGGACTTCATCATCGGAAACAAGATATTCATCTCTATGTTGAAAAACTGAGGCAGGCTTCCACAGTTGACTTGGACCTTCTCCCCCTCTTTGCAATGGTGGCCTTGTGAACCGGTTCAAGCGTCAAAGAGTCCTTAAGATCATCAAATTTGGTAAAAACCTTTTAAAGACCGGTGTTGAGTTGACGAGTAAGAGCATCATACGCTTCAGAACTAGGCACTTTGGAGGAGAGATGACCAAATAGATGTCCAAGGATAGCAAGCATCTCATCAAACTTGCGATTCGAAACGTCAACAATGTTCCCAGTGGAGCGGATCAGTTTGATGAGTACTTGATGGATGATCAGGTTCATTTAATCCTTTTTCTTGATTTCCGTCTCCAGCCTCTGAATTTGTTTCTCATGAAGAACATGGGTCTTCTTGATAAGATCATTGGTAGCAGCAACCAAGTCATCATGGACTTTGTGCATTGTGGTGATGGTGTCGAGATAATACTCAACAGAAGCATCATACTTTGCTTCAACTTCTTCGATCGAATGCTTGATCCGGATGGAGATCAGTTGATCTAATTGACCTTCTCGTTCAGCCATGGAAGGTCCAGACTGATTAGATAAGGACTGGAGAATGGCGTCTAGCTTGGAGTCCAGTCCGGACACCTTTTCATCAAGTTTGGTGTTTAGCCCAGCCACGAAAGTCTCGAGAGTGGTAACCTTCTACATTATGTCCAAAACGTTGGATTGAATATCCAAAAGGGCAAACAGATCTATATGATTTCCTACTGAGGATCCGTTGTCAGAACTGGAAGATTGAGGATTGGGTTCCGGAGATTCCAGATTTATTGGAGTGACAGAAGGACCGGATTTGTTGGTGGTATCATCATGAAGCTTTTGTGTTGATTCTGATTCATCCTTTGTGGAGGATGAGGATCTGAAATCAAAAGAGGGCTTGGAAGAAGATGGCTTCAAGGGAAGTTGAACTGAGGAAGGCACATTGGCATCCGCAACATGTGCATCATCTGTGATAAGCATCACTTCTTTGGAAACTTCATCATCTGAGGCTTAAGGAACGAAAGTATAAGGAGCAGCCTTTAATGTTTCTCTGGATGTGAATTCAAGATCTGCAAGCTCATCTGTAGGAACAACATAGGCAAGGTTGCTTTGAATGGCCCGGTTCCGCATGGAGATGAGAGTGGCTTCCACTTGGGATCTTGTAAGTTCCGGATGCCTGGAGTGTGACCTATTCACAAAGTCTTCCCATAAAGGATCATTAGTTCCTGGTCGTCTTGTACCCTTACCGAGTATCAAACCAGTTGAGGCAACTGAGGTTGGAGGGACAACTCCAGCCTCAGAATGCTTGGGGTCCAGAACAGGGGATCCAGAGTGTGTGCGTGTAGAAGGAGTTGGGATAGCAAAAGTGACACGCAGGTTTGTTCCAGGGGCAAGGAACTATGTTCAACATTGGTATCACCTTTTTGAAAAGGTGAGGGTGGATTATATGTAGACTCCCTATGTGTGTGTGTGTGTGCATGTCTTTATGAAACATCAAGGGGTACCTCAGATGAGTGGATGGGAAGGGTGTGCGGAAGGCCAGAATCAGCCTGAATGTTATGTGTTCCTTCTTGTTTAGAGGAGGGACTGACTTCGGTTTTCTTTTTAGGCTTTGGCTTTGAAGGAGAAGTCTTCCTTTTGGCAAACTTTTTGGTTTTCTTAGGACCAGATGATGTTGGCTTGGCCACTTTTGGAGTGGGCTCAAAGGGGACTTGGGAAGACTGTGTTGGGATTTACATAGTCGAAGTCTCTAAATGCTTTTGCAAATGGATTGATCCGGAAGGGATAAGGTCCAACATATGTTGAGGGAACCTTCGGACAGGACCAAATGAAGATTGGTCTGGAATTCTATAAGATTTAACAGCTTTAAAAGAAACGTATACCTCCATAGGAATCGTGGAAACTGAAATAGGTTCGAAATATTCCTTGTAGAGTTCCTGAATTGTCAAAGCCCAGAACCTAGGGCTTGAGATCTCATTGGTCTTCCTTTTGATAGAAAATTTCCGGAAGTCCTGCCATAGCACCTCTGGATGGTTAACAACATTTTTGTGTCCGGAATAGATGTTGTATACAACATATAGCCAATCTTTGCTGAGGGTATCTGTTCCACCATGCTTATCAGATAACCCACGAATAATGAAGTGCATCAACACATTCCATAAGACAGAGACAGCCGACTTCCTAAAATCCTTTGCCCTGTAGTCTTGGTTGTACCCAATGTGGTTTAAAAACAGTTGAAATTCCTCTGGAATTGGTTCTTGTACCTTGAACCCCTTGGGGTTTTCTTTTACACCGATTGCCCTTAGGAATGCGGATTTGTGGACGGGCACTATTTTTGTCGCCTTTGATTTTTGTTTCCAGCACATCGTTATCAATTTTGATTCTAGTGAAGGCTGTGTGAAGGAGATGAAGTCGGAGAGGTGGTTCAGGGACTTTGGTGAGAGGGATGGAGATGGGGTGGTGTGCCATAAACTCGATCATGACTCTAATGGATTCATTGTAATCAATAGGGTTTAGTGAAAACAATTGAGTCATATCTCTGAGAAAGGGCTCAGGCAATGTTGATGATGATGATCCCTTGGATGGTTTCTTCTTTGCAATCGATTTCTTAGGTGTGGAGAAGGTTGCAACAAACATTTGGGATGAGGATTAGGAAGCCATTTATGAGCAGTTAAGAGAGCTTCAAGAGCATAATGAACACACAGAAAATTTTAATTTTTTTGAGTGTTTGAGCACGTAAAGAGGTAAAAGGGGTTTAAGAAAGGTTTATATATGTAAGTGAAACGGGTCAAGTTAAGAAAGGTACTGATGAGTATCCGAAGCCAACCCGTGTTGCATTTAATGGATAACCATTTTTGGTAATGAGATGACAAGGTAAAGGAAAGATAGGGATGTTTTAGAGCATAGAAAGGAAATCCCAAACGACGATTTTATGGTTGCTTTTTGGAGACGTGCGATCGTGGCACGAATTCCAAGGAAGATAAGGATCCTTATAAGTTACCGGTACATAGAAAATGTTTCACCTTATTGACTCTTGGGTTTCCGAATGATCGATTCCGGACAGTTTGAAATCTAGAGGGTAAAAAGGTGAGTTCCGGATTTTGAACAATTGAAGAAATGGTCTGGAATGAGATCAGTCCGGAGTGAAGCTTGAAATTCCGGAGTCAAAAAATAGTTTGCGATTCAGGAGTAAAAAAAAATTCTTGTGATTCTGGAGTACAAATTTAAAAAATTCGGAGCAAAAATTCTGTAACGATAATTTTTGAGCTCCGGAGTGAAAATTGTAAAGACTTCCGGAAAACAATTTGCAGAACATTCCGGAACAAGGTTTGAAAGACTTTCAGAGTGAAATTTTGAAAATTTTGATGTATAGAATGCAATACCTTTCCGGAGTGGGATTCCAGGATGTCATTGTGAAGTATATTCTGAGATGCAAAATGTGATCAAGATGACTATGTGGAATTAGAACAACAAATAATCAAGATGAGCTGTACAACTTAAGATCCAAGTGATGGTTAGAAATAAAGACAAGTAAAATAATCCTTTTTATTTTGAGAGAGAATAGTTCTGAAAAGAAAAAATACTTTTGAGATCGGAACCAATTTTATTTCAAATACTTCCATCAAAGAGAACAAGTCTCTTGGACGAACTGGGGATTTGGCATCATCATGCCCATCTTTTTTTAGAAAACAATTGAACTTGGTTTCGTCTAATTCCTTAGTAAAGACATCAGAAATCTCATCATTAGATGGAACAAAAATGAGTTCAATGTTACCATTTTAAACATGATCTTTTATGAAATGGTACTATATGTCAATGTGCTTCGTCATGGAGTGCTGAATTGGAATCTATGAAATTGCAATGGCACTTTGAGAATCACAATATATAGGAATGCGTTGAAAAAGATAACCATAATCCAATAGTTGAGACTTCATTCATAGAACTTGAGAGGTACTGTTGGCAGCAACAATGTATTCTGCTTCGGCTGTAAAGAGTGCAATGCAATTCTGTTTCTTCGATAACCAAATCGACCACCTAAAAATTGACAAACACCTGATGTGCTTTTTCTATCATGTTGAAGACCACCATAGTTTGAATCTGAATATGCTTGAAGAAGGAAGCTTTCATTTGCTGGGTACCATATTCCGAGACTATTTGTACCTTTGAGGCAAAAGGAAAATTTGTTTCACAACCAAGAGATGAGACATCTTTGGGTTGACTTGAAATCTGGCACACAAACATGTTGCAAACATGATGCCCGGACGACTCGCTGTGAGACATAGCAGAGATCCAATCATTCCTCTATACTTCTTTTCATCAACTGCTGCACCTGAAGGGTCGACAAAGATCTTGTCTCTGAAGCCCATTGGTACCTTCGCTGAGGCACAAGTGTCCATTGAGTACTTTTTGAGGAGTTCTGAAATGTACTTCTCTTGGTGAATGAAAATTCCTCTGTTACTCTGTTTGACTTGGAGACCAAGAAAGAAGCTTAACTCCCGATTCATGCTCATTTGGAATCGATTAATGATAAGTTTTTCAAAGTCAGCAACCATTGATGAATCCATAGATCCAAAAATGATGTCGTCAATGTAAATTTGTACCAGCATGAGATAGTTATGATTTTATCTTCATAATAGATTGGGATCTAAAATTCTTCATTGAAAACCTGAACACTTGAGAAAATCTGTGAGGGTCTCGTACCATGCGCGAGGAGCTTGCTTTAGGCCGTAGACAGCTTTCCGGAGTTTGTAGCAGTAGTTCGGATATGAAAGATTAACAAAACCTGGAGGTTGTTGAAGATACACTTCAGTGTTAATTTCACCATTAAGAAAAGCGCTCTTAACATCCATTTAGTAAACTTTGAATCCTTTGTGAGCGACATAAGCAAGAAAGATTCTGATGGCTTCAAGACATGCAACAGGATCAAAAGTCTCATCGTAGTCGCGACATTCGATCTGATTAAATCCTTTAGCCACCAATCTTTCTTTATTTCGATTAATAACTCCTATGTCATCTAACTTGTTGCGAAACACCCATCTAGTACCAACAATAGGGTGATCTGGAGGAGGAGGCACGAGAGTCCATACTTCATTTCTATCGAATTCTACCAATTCTTCCTATATGGTTGTAATCCAGTCAGCATGCTCTAATGCTTCCTTGATGGATTTGGGTTCAACCATGGAGATATATGCTGAAAAATGACTTTCATTTTGAACACTTGAAGTAGATCGAGTTTGAACACCAACATTTGGATTTCCGATTACTTGGTTCGAAGGATGATCCTTGGTCCAAGCGTGTAACATTGGAAGTTCTTGAGTAGCAGATGATCGAATATTAACATTAGGATTAAGTTGCCCCCCTGAATAGTTTGAATTTGAGGGTTATGCTCCCCTTGAACTTCTGAACCAGAGAGGTTGACATCATCATTAGAGGCAAACTCAAAGAAATTTCCATTGTCATCAATGTTGATAGGATTGGAGTCGTCAAAATCAACAGCTGCATCTTGGAAACTATCTACATTTGATTCCAGTGAGGGTTGACCATTCTCCCCCTCGACCTGAGAAGGTTGAAATGGTTCCGAATCAAATGGAGAAAGAGATGGTAGAGGACCGGAAACAGGTTGCGAGGTAGGAACGGATGAGGAGGGTTGACTTGATTGAGATTCTGAATCAAGTGTTGTTTCATAAGGTCCAAATAAAGTTTCAAAATCAACTTCATTAATTATCTGAATATTCGAACATTCTGAGGTTGGAGCATCGGACTCCATAATGTGAGTTGCAACATGCGAGGGAGCAGAATTTCGAACGAAGTTGTCATCTAAGATGACATCAAAACTCTCTTCAATAACTTGACTTCTACAGTTGAGAACTCGATATGCCTTTGACTTTGAAGAGTACCCAAGAAATATTGATTCATCAGCTTTGGGTTGGAACTTTGTAAGCTGATCACGATTATTTTTGATGAAACATCGACATCCGAAGACATGGAGAAATGAAATAATTGGCTTCTGACAGTTCATTCCTTCATAAGGAGTCATGTTGAGACGTCGATTGATGATACTCCTATTTTGAGTGAATCATGTAGTTGATAGGGCTTCAGCCCAGAGATAGAGTGGTAGATTTGCGAAGTTTAGCATGGATCGAGCAGCTTCAACAAGAGTTCTTTTGTGTCTTTCAACTACACTGCTCTGTTGTGGAGTGTAAGGACCTGAAAAGTTGTGGTCAATTCCTTTCTTGGTGAGAAATCTCTCAATGGTGGAGTTAGTGAATTCCGAGCCATTGTCACTTCAAATTCTCCTAACTGGGAGTTTTATGAGTACTTATATTCCTTTGATAAAATTGATGAGCTCAGAGGCTATTTCCGATTTCAGACTTAGGAAGAAAACCCAAGTGAACCTTGTAAAATCATCAACAATCACAAGAATGTATTTTTTATGATGAAGACTCTCTACAATGGATGGTCAACAAAGATCAATGTGTAGTAGCTCCAATGGTTTCGAGATTGATTTTTCGATAATAACCGAATGACCCTTCTTTGATTTCTTCTCACACTCACAAGCAACACACAAATGATCATTTTCAAATTTGAGAAGAGGTAAACCTCTTACCATTTCACATGATACAAGATCATTCATGTACCAAAAATTCAGATGGGAAAGCCTTCGATGCCATAACCAACTAACGTCAGGAACAGCTTTAGAGAGAAGGCAGAGTTGCGATTTGCCAATAATCATGTTGATGTCGAGCGGGTACATGTTCTTGTTACGATTTAACTTGATTAAACATTCTTTTCGATCTTCAGTCATTACATAATTGTGCTTTTAAAAAAAATTCAACACGTCGATTTAAATTAGTGAGCTGAGCAACACTTATCAAATTATGTTTCAGATCAGCTACATAAGCCATATTTGAGATAGAGAAGTTTCCATAGGTGAGAATTCCATAACCACGAATTTGAGAATTTGAGTTGTTTCCATAGGTCACGTAACCAGCATTAGGAGAAAGCTTTAGATCTTGCAGAAAATCTTTCTGCCCGTCATGTGCATGGAGTAAGCACTATCAATATAGCATATTGTTTCTTGCTCCGAAGCACAAAGTGCCTGCAAAATTAGTGGGTGGTGGACTTTTTAGGCTCCGAGTTAGGTTTAGGGATATAGGCACGGTCTTTGGTCTTGGATTGTCACTTTGGAACAACTTTGTGTTTCTTGGGAATTTCTTTTGAGTTCTTAGGAAATAGACAAAATGTTAATGTCTTTTCATCTATCCATTAGTCATATTTAGTGACTTGAGGGTTCAAAACAGTTTTCTCCAGACATTGAGTTTCTGAAGTGGTGGGAGCAACTGTGATCTTCGGAACTGTTGTTTTATCAATGTGAAATTTGACTTTCCATATAAGACACTGCTTTGAAGATTTTGAAGATTTTGTTTTCTTAGCAACTTTTGATTTGCTTGATGACACATTTGTTTTTGAAAATTTAGGTTTAAAAATTGTGCCATCAAATTTAGCAATGAAAGCGGATGAAACAGTCCGAAGAGAGGTGTTTTGGACGGACATGGTATTCACACAAGATTTGGGCTAATTGGTGCTGATCACTTTCTTTGGTTCTACAGGACTAAGAGAGTTAGAATGTCTCTTGAGAATCTTAGTGGGTGTGATGGAATTTTGACTATGGGTTGACGAATGAGAATTCTGAGACACAATATTTTTGGAGTTTTTAAGGAATCTTGAATTCTGTCTAGTCTTAGCTTCTTTTTTGTGAGCATGTTGATCTTCCACCTTAGGGTCTACTATATCCTTCCCATTTAACATTGGCTTTATTTTGGTTTGAGACGAGGGTTTTGATGTCTGTCCTACTGAAGGATTGTTGAACACCGGCTTAATGGGAACCATATTTGTTTTCGAAATTACTTGTGGTTCAGAATCACATGAGATTGTCTCATCACCTTCACTATCTAGGGATGCCCAAACACACTCTAATGGTTCAGAAGAAGTTGATTTAGGAAATATTTCCTCAACAACACAGTTGTTAGGAGGAGTGAGGTTCATATTTTGAACAACAGACTTTTGAGTGCTAGAGGTCTGATTCAGGTCCAGGCTTATCAGAGGCGGAAATTCCATGGAATCAGGACTCTTAACAACTATGGGTTGAAACTAATGAATTAAGGATGCAAAGTGGTCTATGGTCTCAGGAAGGGGTGGCAGGGGAGAAACAGGGGTGTCCGAATGTTTGATGTTCGGAACCTCTCCCATAAATGTCAAATTTTGCAATTCCTTCAAGGGACGAGCAATTGGTTTCGGAAACTCGCTTCTGAGACCAGGAGCTTTTGACCACGGATGACGAAAGTTAGGAGTCATTTGTAGATTTGATTCAAGTATGTCAATAGAATTATTCAAAGCATCTATCTTAGCATTAAGACATTTGTTATCAGAAATCAAGATGTTTCTTTCGGAATAGGTAATTTCACATTTGTCTTTTAAAATGATACATTCATCTTTTGACATCACAAGCTCATGCTCTAACGACTTGATTTTCAACTTTTTATCCTCAAAACGTAACCTAAGATGATTTAACTCACACTCCTTCTTCTCACTGGCTTCTATGGCTGACTCATAGGCTTTATAGATGGTGCTCATATCTGTTTGGATATGGGTTAGATAAGGTTCACAAAGAGACAAATCAAAATTATTATCAGTAATCATAGATTTTACCTACTGAACGATGCTTCGACCAGGTGAATCGTTGGTGGCCATGCAGCACATGTTTCTTCCAGTCGCCATGTCATCATCTTCATCTTTAGACCCAGGGGACTAATAACCTTCATCACATTCAACAGTTTGTCTTTCCATCAAGCACATGTTTCTTCCGGTCACCATGTCATCATCATCTCTGGATGACCAATATCCTTCTACATCTCTTGATACAGTTGTTACAAAAGCTTTTTCACTTTCTTCCATCTCTTGAGCTCTTCGGGCGTAGTATGTAGAGTCCTTGATCTTTGGTTTTTGTTGAGCTTCAGCCAAGCAATCTTTTGCAAAGTGGTTTGCATGTCCACACTTATGGCACACAATTTTTGTCTTGTAGGATTTTCGATTCTGCGGTGATTCCAAAGTAATGTTTGGTTTGTATGAGGGAGGATTTTCCGAAGTTGGTTGAGATTCCAGAGGAGAGTAGGGTTGAGGATTATTTTGGTGAGGAGCATGGAATCAATTTTGGTATGGGTTATAAGATGGATTGAAAGGACGCTTGTATTTTATGGAGAGTAGAGCAAATTCTCGTTGGAAACGGAGTTCAGAATCTATAGCTTCGGAGTCATCAACAGGATAGTTTTGTGTAGGTAAAACAGGTAAGGAAGATTGAATTGATGGAACATTGGGTTTGAAAGGATCCGAGGTGGAAGGGTTTGAAATGGTTGGTTCATAGGAACTGACAAGAGCAAGAGGACCTTCGGAGAGTTCCCTTATGGTCTGAGCAACATTGGATTTGTGTCCTTGAAGTTCATCAAAAAGTTGATAGAGCTTTAACTTTTTCAAGGAGCCATTACTTTGAAAACAAGATTTCACATTTCCCCATCCTTTACCGAGGTGTTACTGAACTTGAGATTGTACTCTAAAGGAATTCGGACAATCCCATGTGCAGTCATGTTGTTGACTACGATTGGGTAATGGTTAGAGGTTGAGGCTACTAATTCACCAGGAGTGGTAGTGAAGGTATCAAAGTCATTGACAACCGAAGTGAGACGCTTGTCTTTCATGTTTTCCGAACCTTCAATCAAATCTTGGAGAGTGTCCCAAATTTCTTTTGCTGATTTATACAACTTCATGTGTTTAAAGAGTGAAGGAGGAACACCAAACACCATTTCAGAGAAGGCAACCTGATCAGCATGCAACTTCTCAATATCACCAGCTGTCAGAGGAGTTGGAAGAGTCTCATCTTGACCCATATGTTGAGCAACAACATCTCTTACAACTGTTCTTATAGGAACATGAGGGCCTTCTTTGACGGACCTCCAAATCGCATCACCTTTCTCTTTGTCTAATAAAAATCTTTCCATTCTAACTTTCTAGTGATCATATTCTTCCACAACTAGCAATGGGGCACGTGTAGGACCACCCACGCTATTTGATATTTACATTGAAATCATTTGTTGAGGATTAGAAGCAGCCATTGAAATTAAGATATCTTTAAGCAAACGTGGTATATAGAAGAACTTTTATCCTTAACACAGAAATAATTGAAACACCAAGGTAATTTCAAACCAACTATAATTTGATCTTATGGATTCAAAGGACAACCACTCAAGCTTCAATACCAATTGCGAGATCAAGAACGATCTGATGTGCAGGGACAAGATTTGAAAACTCAAACCTTGAGTGAATGCTTAAGATCAATGTCTGCTTGCCAATAAATGTTCCAGTCAAGTCTGGATAGACCAGTTAAGTATGAGATAAAGTATTCAACAAATGTTCAAGCCATAAATGATGAATGAGAATAAAGATCATGGTAAAGTTAATAAATGAAGAACAAAGAGAATGTTGTAAAGAAAGTGAATGAAATATTGCTAAAAGGTTTGAATAACCTGTCATTGATTTAACATTGAAATCTCCTATAAATAGGAGTACATGAAACATGGTACTAACCAATTACAATCAGGGGACTGGATAAAAGAGTTACATCTGACACTCTGAATATCCATGTTTGAAAAATAAAGCTAAGTCCTATGACAAGTTAAAGCAAACAAAAGACAAATACAATTAATGTAAAGAGACAAAACATAGATTCCTGATTAGTAAACATTCGGGACATAAAGTCCATTCCCGAATGCCTTCGCTCTCAATCTACACTTCACCAACTTGACATAAGATCCGGACACAAAAGAATTCTGGAGCTGACTTCACTTCAGAACTAGCTTGACTTCGGAATTGACAAATGGATTTCGGATTGCTAGAGGTTCACTTTCAGGTTCTAACAGATAAAATTACCATATTGCCACTATGGGCCATTTTGCAATCCTTTCAAACACAAGGGATAAAATACAATATTATTCAAACATAGGATTGAAATAGAAATTACCTTGACATCGGGATGTTACATGTCAACAAAGATCCTTTAGTTGCTATTCATAAATCATCTAATGATGGAGTATCTAGTAGTAAGTTGAAAGGGAAATTTGTTCCTTGTTATAAGAAGGAAGCAAAAGGATGTTAAATCTCGATGTAAAGGCTAGAGGTACTATTGGAAACTCACTCCCTTTTTTCAGTCTATCATTTGGTTCAAAACTGCTTAACTTCTCAAGAGATGATGACCACTTTATCATCTGCTTTTGAAAATGAAATCTCTTTAAACGATGAAGTTAAGTGTCTCATGGCTCAGATTTTTGAATCTTACACTGTCACTTCACATGACAATTTTGGGATTCTTAACGTTGATTTTCCTTACACTGCTAATGACCTGAAGTCAAAATGGGACGATGCATCAATGTATCAGGTAAAAAATCATATCAGTCTTTCCTCTATTGATAACATCAAAAAAGATGATACAATCGATCTCTTATGTTTCAAAGTATTGATCTTAAATAAAGAAAAACTTTCTCTTAGTCTTGATCTAAATATTCTCAAAGAAAAACTCCTCTCGTTAGAAAAATCACTTTCTATTTTAAAAATAGGAAAACACTTGTATCTCACTAACTAATAATTTTCTTCACATTAAAAAAAGAAAAAGTTGTTGATCATGCTAAACGCACTCAACTTATTTTGAATTTCTAGGCATCCTCTCACTTTAATGTCATAAGAATCATTAATGCTCAGATTTCAGACCAATGTAGTAAAATTCTTAGAGGTGATATAGAAGGTGCTGTTTCTTTAACCAAAGTTGAAACTAAACAAACGTTTTATGAAGCTAGCTTCTTAAAAAGACCGCTTTAAACGTAAATTTGTGAGTTCTTACTTTATAAATCAAACTTTAATCAATACTCATTACTCTACTGGTTCTAATGGCATTACTAAATGTGTTTATAAATTATCTATTCTTGATCCTTCTTTCCAACCTTCTCACTGTGAGTTTGTTCTTCCCTCTACTAAGACTTTACCAAAGTTTCGAATATGTAATGGTGAAGTTCATTCTATAAACGAAATTTTTAGAAAGTTCTCTTAGTGCTCAGTTAGCAATTCTAAACCTAAGGATCAATCAAAGCCTTCTACTCCTAATAGCTCTTCAAAGGATCACGAGTCTCACGACAAGGTAGTATATGAGCATACCATTGATAAAATTCCTTGTTCTAGAACTAAATCAAGAACTCTTAAGCAAAATAATCAAAGTTCTTCAGATTCAACAATTGAAAAGAAATCAAAATCTAATGTTAAATGAACGAATCCTGGAATTAAAGTTTCTTATCGATGCGGTGATGCCTCTCACAAAGTCAGCGAATTCACTTTTGAAAAGAAAAATGTCCGCGCTGATAATATCATGACTCGAAATGAAAAGTGGACCAAAAAGGAAAATCGTTGAACTGTCTCCCTAATGATTGTTATAACATCTTTTCTTAGTTATCCTTTGCAAGTGGGTCAGTGTATATTATATTTAGTGTATATTTTCCTTTTTGGACTTACTATACATCTTAGTTTTTGGGTAAATAGCATATTTGGTATTTAGACAGCGGCTGCTCAAGATAAATGACAAGATTCCAGTTTCTCCTAGAAGATTTCATAAAGAAGGATGGTCTGTCTGTTACATATGGAGATAATGGCAAGGGAGCTACAAAGGGATATGGATCCATAAAGTGCAATTTTGTTGTTTTCAAGAATGTCTCTTATGTGAAAGGTCTTCAATATCATTTCATTTCTATCAGTCAACTGTGTGATGCGGGCTATGAAGTTCTATTTAACAAGAGAGAAGGAAGAATTGTTGCTCAAAAGAACATCATTATTCTTACTACAAACTGACAAAACAACATCTATGTTCTGGATATGTTTTTTGTTGACAACTCTCTTCATCGTTGCTTCTTCTCTCGTGCTTAGTCTCATCTAAATTGGCTATGGCACAAAAGGCTATCACATCTGAACCTCAAGAACATCACAACGATTGTAGGGAAGCAGCTTGTGAGAGGAATTCCTAAGATGCAATTTGTCAAGGACAAAATGTGCTCAGCATGTGAAAAAGGGAAGAAAACAAAGTCTTCATTCAAGCCAAAGTCCTGTTCTTCAATCATCAAACCTCTTCATCTCCTTCATATGGACCTTTTTGGACCAATTATGATCAACTCAAGAGCTGGGAAGAAATATACTATAGTCATTATGGATGAATTTTCAAGGTTTACATGGGTAGTCATTTTTAGAAATAAGAGTTATGTCGTTGACGAAATCATTGCTCTCATTAAGCAGTGGGAAGTTCTCCATGATCACAAAGTAAAGCAATTACGTAGTGATCATGGAACTAAATTCAGAAATTCCTCTCTGGAAGATTTTTGCTCAGCCTCAGGAGTCTCACAAAACTTTTCGGCAGTTAGAATTCCCAAAAAAAATGGTATTGCAAAAAGAAGAAACAGAACTCTCACTGAAGGTGGACGAACTGTGGTTGTTGAAGCTAGTCTTTCATTGTCATTTTGGGCTAAAGCTGTCAATACAACATGTTATACCCAAAATCGGTCTATTATTGTTAAACATCATGGGAAAAGTGCTTATGAGCTACTAAAAGAAAGGAAACCAAACATCTCTTATTTTCATGTGTGTGGATGTGTTTGTTACATCTTGAATCAAAGAGATCAACGTTCGAAGTTTGAGGCTAAAGTTGATGAAGGAGTATTCCTAGGATACTCTAGCGTATCCAAGGCTTTTAGAGTATTTAATCTTTCAAGACAAAATCTTGAAGAAACTATTCACGTCACCTTTGAAGATGACTCATTCATTCATAATCGAGTGGATCACCCTTCGACAATTCCGAATGAACTTACTTATAGTCATGCAGGCCCTGTTCCCAAGCTCTTGTCAAATGACGATGATCTATTTTTTCCTAATGTGGATCAATTAATCAAATCTCAAGATATCTCTGAAGATCATCTTGTTGTCCCTGAAGAAACCAAACCATCAAATCAGGAAGTCTCTGCCCATAGCAATACAAATGAAAGTTTTAATCCAAGAATCCTTAGAGATCATCCAGAATCTCAAATCATTGGAGATGTAAATTAAGGGATTCTCACTTGTAGCAGAGTCAGCAACACCTTTTGCAAGTTTGTAAACTTCATCTCAATGAACGAACCAAAAAAATATTATTGATGCCTTGAAAGAAGCTGACTGGATTAAGGCCATGTATGATGAGTTAAATGAATTCAAACGTCATCATGTATGGAGTCTTGTTCCTAGACCTCAAGGAAAGACTATCATTAGGACTCATTGGGTTTTCAAGAACAAAATGGATGAAGATGGAATCATCATAAGAAACAAATCTAGGCTTGTAGCTCAAGGATTCTGTCAGCTTGAAGGGTTAGACTATAATGAAACATTTTCTCTAGTTACAAGACTTGAAGCCATTCGTCTGTTTCTAGCTTTTTCCTCTTCAAAAAAAAATCATAGTCTATCAAATGGACGTCAATACTACCATTCTACATGGAGATATTCAAGAATATTTTTTTCTAAAACAACCTCCATGGTCTGAAATTGAAGATTTTCTAGATCAAGTGTATCGTCTTGATAAAGTTGTATATGGCTTGAAGCAGGCTTCTGGGGAATGCTATGATATGTTGGCAAACTATCTTCTCTTAAGTGGATACAAATAAGTAAAGGTAGATAAAACTATGTTCATAAAGCAATCAGGATCTCATATCATTCTTGCCCAACTGTATGCGGATGATATCATCTTGGGATCCATTGATGAAAATCTAAGTTTAGAATTCAAAAAGGTCATGGCCAAGAAATTCGAGATAAGCATGATGTGTGAACTAACTTCCTTTTTGGGCTTGCAGGTCAAACAACTAACTGATGGTATTTTTGTTTGTCAAGCTAAATATATTTAAGATATGATGAAGACATATGGTTTCTCTGATTGCTAACCGGCAAAGACTCTGATGTCCTCATCAACGTCTATTGGCACTGATCCAAGTGGCACTGATGTGAATACAACTATGTTTCGAGGAATGATAGGCTCTCTACTCTAACTTACAGCCAGTCGCCCTAACATTATGTTACCACCATATTGTGTGCTCACTATCAATCCAATCCAAACGAATCTCATCTTCACGCTGTCAAAAGGATTTTCTGGTACTTACAGCATACACCCAATCTTGGGTTATGATATCCTCGTGAATCTGAGTTCAAGCTGGCGGGATACACTGACTCCGATCATGGAGGGTGTAGCATTAATCATAAAAGCACTTCATGAGGAGCTCAAATGCTTGGAAATAGATTGGTAAGTTGGTCTAGCAAAAAGTAGAAATCAGTGGCTTGTTCTACTGCTGAGGCTGAATATGTTTCCGCTGGAAGGTGTTATGCTCAGATTTTTTCGATTCAAAATCAACTATTGGATTATGTTCTAAACTTCTTGAAAACACCCATCTGTTGTGAAAACACTAGTGTCATTCAGATGATACAAAATCCAATGCAACATTCCAAGACCAAGCACATCAACATTCGTCATCATTTCATCAGGGACATAGTTCATAAGGGAAAAGTGGAATTGTTCTATATTCCATCCACATATCAGGTGGCTGAAATCTTCACCAAGGCATTGGACATAAAAATTTTGAACAAATTAATTACAGATCTCGACATGCTTTCAATGTCTTAATCATTTTCTAACTGTTCTCTATCTTATGAAAAACTAAAAAAAATTGTTTCTTTGATTATGAAAGCAAAATCTTACATTTAAGAGTTACTTGTATTTTCCTTCAAGCCTATCTAAGATTTATCTGCATCTTATTGCTTCATAATTTGTAAGGATTGGAGCTTTCTTGAAGGATCTCAAAACTCTTAGTATTAAGAAAAAGATTGGCCTCATGTCCTTTTCTTCTTAAGGATACTCTTTTTCTCCTTCACTCGTTGTTATGGATGCAAAGAGCAACAATTAGTTCAATAAGTCTTGTTTTCATCTGTTGAATCAAAATTCTATAAAACCTCAAATGCGCTCATGTTGATGGTTTTGTGGATTCAAGCCAGTTAACTCATTGGTTACAAAGACAAATCTTCACTTATTCTCTTGCTCCTGATGAATATAAACCTTGGAAAGCATCTAAAATGCTTCAATGATAAATAGCCTCAGCACTCTTGATTCATAAAGAAATGTTTACGGATGGAACGAGTCTTTATCTCCTTTCCAAAAAAGCTTCATATTTTTCCTGTTTAAACTATTTTCTTGTTTGACTAATTCTTTTGTTTGTATTCTTATATTGTTTATTCTTTTGTACGATTCTGTAAAGGTATCCGACGGTGGAAATTCTAAGCCTAGTATGCAACTTTTGACACATCATTGTCCTTAGAAGCATGCTACTGTATTTGACAAAATATCTCTAAGTTTCTCATAAGTGAGACCATATATTGAGAACATTGAGTCACCCTCTCATGCGGATTGTTTAGCATTGTCTAAACTCTCAAAGTGAGATAGCCTGGTCTAAACAAAAAATATTGACAAAAAGGGTAGGGTTTTTATTTTTTAAGTTAATCATCTTTACCCGACCCTGTCCCTAGAAGCATGCTTGTCGTATGCATCAAGTCTCATGTTTCTCTGAAACATTGAGCATAACCTACTCTGACGAATGAAACAAAGCCACAATTACAATCATGATGACCACCACATTTGGGTTTGTCATAACATTGTATATATACTAATCTATACATGTCCATCCCTTAATGTTTCTTATTCATACTTGAAGTGTATCCGATCATCACAAACCTTCAAAATCGCCTCCTAGGTTTTCCTAGCGCTACCACCACACCACTCCCCACCATTACCTGCAGAAAGAACTCCCTCTAACACCCTCTAACTAGCTTACGAACATAATTACATATCACCGACACTAGATAATTCTTCGAATGAAGGGTCTCACCCTACAATGGTTGGACTCAAACAAGATCTGCACAATAGGGTTAAATCTAACATTTTAAAATTATCCAATCTTAGTAATATGTAACTTAGCATATTCACTTACTAGTCGGCTGATGTTAATGGGACTTGTAAAATCATAAAGCAAGCAACATTCGAGCATTGAGTAATTAGATTCAAAGCCTAACCTAAACATGCCATCCTATCACTGACTTATCAGTGCTAACATGCAAGTCTACAAGCTCATATAGTAGGCCTATAAAGGCATCTCTCCCAGCATTCTATCATGCAATCATGAGTAGATCCTTAGCCCTAATCTAGCATGCGATTTATAGATTCTTAATTCAAATCATATCACAAAATATGTATGGGTATTTTGGGAAAACTTACTTGAGCTCGGTCGATTGCATACATTGCATCTTTTTCTTTTATTAAAAGTTTCTTTTATAAAACATTTCTTCTTATGAAAATCTACAAAACCTTCAGTTTGAGTTCAAACACATCCGAGAGTATGCACGAATCCCTCAAACCAAGGCTCTAATACCAACTTCTAACGTCCCAAAACTCAAAACCAACAATTTTTTATGTTGAATAAACCATCAACCAAACTTGTTTTTCAAAACTATAAAGTATCCAGGGTAAATAAAATAACATCCCAAAAGTACATGAGAGTCAATAAGTGGGAACATCATGGTGCATGCAGTCCGATCATCTCGAGCTCTTCCCTTTGATCCAGAAGTACCTGAAACATAAACTGAAAACTATAAGCACAAAGTTTAGTGAATTCCCCAAAATACCACATACCATACATATATGCCAGATCAAGACAACGCCGAGTCTATTTAACCCCCAGGTCTATTTCACCCACGAGTGTATTTCAAGTCATATGTCAACACAAGGTTTTACCAGGTCTATTTCACCCCTAGTCTATTTCAACACATATGTCAGCACAAGGATATAACAGGTCTATTTCACCCCACATACATATAGAAAACATGCACACAGACATGCTACACATACGACAGGAGTCACAAAGAGTACAAGCACATACAATCCCTAGTTTCCTATAGTATAATAAGCAAACTCACCTCAGTCTATTGTTATTCAAATAGATGGTCGAGCTACTGAACCGTCGAATCCCTGCACTAACCAATCAAATAAAATCCTAATTAATAATTGGGTCATAAACCATAATTAGGACTTTACCTAACTAATCCTTACCCCCATGGTAAAAGACCATTTTATCCTTCCCTCAATTGGCCCAAAAGCCAAGGCCCAAACTCAATGGCACAAAAGGCCAAATAATGGCCCAATTCGTAAAGGACACTCAAAGCCCAATATATGCCCAAATTCAAGAAGGCCCAATCCCTAACAATAGTCCATAATGAGAAAGAATTATGGCCCAACAAGGGCCCAAAACCCTAAAGTTCAAAGGCGACCCAATATCAAAATCCATGACTAAGTCACATACGCTAAGCGTTACCCTAGTACGCCCGACGTACTAGGTCGCTACACAAAGTCAGGGATCTAGACACGTACGTACAACGTACACATTCGTATGTCGGACGTAGGCCCCCTTCAGCCACTTTATCCATTAAGAACTTATTCCTTAAGACTAAATGTCCAAATTTTAGATCCAAGCCTTCGGGAACATCTTAATCCATAAAGTCACTAATTTGGTGCCTTTTCATGGCTTAAATGGAACCAAACCTTAGATTTAGCATCATGCTTTCACCAAATGGACATATACTTATGCATGGTTGATCCTCAACCATCAAGATGCTAACTTTATGGACTGAGGATCTCAGAAACATCAAGAGAAGCAACTCCTAACTTATGGAGTGGAAGAATCCCACTAGATCTCATTCATGGGACCAAAAAGTATCAAAAACTCCACACCTAAATCTAAGCATAGAATGAGAATGGTCCAATCTTTATACCTTTTATGGAAATGAAAATTATGAGTGGAATATGGATCTACAATCTCCTCTTTGCTTAATGCTTCTTTTCGAAGCTTCTTCTTCTTTAAGGTAAACCAAACATCCACTAAAACACACACACACACACAAAGAGTGCTAAATCTCTCTAGATGAGATACGATTTCGAAACGAGTCTCAAAAGGGTAATGGAGGTTGGGAAATGAGAGAACCTTGAGACATAAGGTTGCTAAAATAGGATGTGAAACCTAAATTTAGGGTTTATCCCCTGATTACCTACGCCTAACGTACATGAGGTATGCCCAACGTATGCACTCTCTTCCCAAAAATTGCAATAATGCCCCTACAGACCAAAATTCCAAACCAATTACACACCAAGGGACCAAGATGAAAATACCTTGAGTCGGGTGTTACATCATTCTTAGAAATTCATTTGCGATGTGATGTGCATACCTCAAAACTTCTGGAGATGTCTCCTAAATACATACCTAGCATAACTTTAAAATGTTATGATTTTTCGATAATTATAAACACTTTAAACGTAAATGTATAATATTAATTGCACTTAAAACTCACCTTAAACGGTAGTTGAAATCCGGTCACCGTATACTTAAAAGTATTTGGGGAACCCACGTTATCCAGATCTTGTAAAAATATGTGGGTTTTCCCAAACACGATTCGTAGTTGTGTTTGACTATACCTCTACAAAAACCTACCCCACACAAACATGTCGTACTCTTTTTAATTAATATAAACCATTTTGTAGTTATAAATAAATACTAAATTTAGTACATGTTCCAATTATATACATTGGAGAGGTCATACATTATTGACGTAATGCCTCTATCTTTCATATGAGACCTTTCAACAAAAACAAATTTTTCATAAGCAATAACAAATCATCATCGCTATAAGTCAAGATTATGGCCCTTTTATGTAGTCTTCTGTATCTTTCAACCGTAAATCTTCATCTCTCAAATTTGGGAACAACCGATTCCGTAATAAATATTTTTGTTGCATTTTGTATTGATTACATCAACATAAGGTCCAAATCACAACCCGCTTATCAAACAAAATTCGGTTTCACCATATTCCACGACTCTGCCCTGTAACTCGAATCGAAACCTCCCAGCCATGGCTACCACCACATCACGAACCTCACGTAACATCATCAAATGACAGAGCATCGGGTTAGCATGCAGGATGGGCATACCAATGAATGTACCAAACGGTGTCTCTTAAAATAATTCAATTCGCCGAGTATTTAGTCTTCAAATGAACTTCCTCAAGATTGTCCCCACCACGACTCTAAAAGTTAATTGTGCAGACCATCAACACATACTATGCTACAAAAGATAACACATATACATATAAATGTTGATTAACAAATTAAAAAATTAACCAATTTACCCTGTTTAAAAAAAAACGACAACAACAACAACAAAAACATGTCTCTAGTCTCTATTTTAAATGACAAAATTGGTCATTTTTTTTAAATCTTTTAAAGAATGTGTCCCTCATTCAAAGTACATTGCTATATAGTTTAAAGGAATTTGAAATCTTTATGTAATAATTTGGAAGAAGGGAATATTGAGTCTGTTTTTTTGAATTTTGGCATATTCATAAATGGTAATGTGCATTCAGAAATGATCAAAATCGTAAAAAAAACCTTTTTAAATAAAAAGCCAATTCCATAGATGGCTATATGGATTCGCAAAAGGGCCCTATGCAGATATGTTCTTCATCCAAACAACTATGAGGAACTGTTTTTCAGTTAACCATCGCCAAATTCCAAATTTCCTAACTGTTTTCTTGTCAATTTAACTAGGATACACCATTACAAACATGTAATTGATTCAATACAACAATTCAAACTCTAAAACTACATTTATTTTGCCGATTGATAAGTTATTGTTTCATACAATTTCGAAATGAAGATGATAACTTACATGAGTTCTATAGCCATCTGATAACACATCTTCGTCTAATTGTTGTTGTTTTCGCGATCGCCTCACCAACGATTGCCAGCTATCCTTCCTATTTCTTCGATCGATAGATTCCTTCCTTTTATCATATTTATTCCGTAACAAGCCTCCCCCAAACGCTCAAACCCGTTCCTTCTTCTGCAGCCCTAAAATCAGAAACCGAGTTTATTTTGGATGATTTTACAAAATTAACCTTGCCACCACATTTTCTCATTGATAATCCGATTCTTCAAAGCTTAAGGCCTTCCGTAGAGCCCATCTCTGCGGAAGTCGTGGTCATTTATTACACTTGTATTTTTCATGGTCATTTGCTTCATACACCCTCTTTTTGGTCATTTTATGAATTATATATATATATATATATATATATATATATATATATATAGTCCAGTTCCGATGAGGACTCTCTTTTCGGTGAAGACACATTAAAAAAATTGAAAATAATCTATAAAAAATACAGATCATAAATCGAGCATAGTAATATATCCGGGAGAAAAAAATTGATTTTTTTTTTTGCATCATTAAAATTAAATCATGGATCATAAAAACGATTCATGCTTTAATTTAATGATCCACTTTTTTTCCAATTTTTTCTCTCCGATGTAGTACTTTGCTCGATTTTTTTAAAATTTTTTTTAAGGTGTTTTCACGAGTCCTCATTAAAAAAAAATCTTCACCTATCTTATATATATATATATATATATATATATATATATATATATATATATATATATATATATATATATATATATATATATATATATATATATATATATATATTGCAGGATATTTTGCGAACCCATATTTATCTGCGAACTTTTTCGTGTGATTTTTTTCCTCAAAAAAATGACTTAAGGCATTAAGTCGGTCATATAAAAATGCATTTGCAAAACAAATCTCGAAAAAAATATGCAAACATTCAAGTTATTTTTAATGTACATATGCACTTTCGACGTTTTTGCATATATGCGCTTTTCATGTGTGCATATTTTATTCGAGATTTTTTTTTGAGAATGCATTTCTATATGACCAACTTAATGTCTTAAATCATTTTGTTTGCAAAAAAAAATCACACAAAAAAGTTTGCAGAGTTCGCAGAAAAATATTAGTTCGCAAAAGATCATGACTATAAATATTTACGATTATGTTTGGTTTGCCACAAATTTGGAATGTCTATATACCAATTGTCCTTACTTAATTTTCATGTATATAAAATATGAGAAATAAAATATCATCCCGTCTTTTATTCCTACTTTTCTTACTACCTATTTAAGATGATGACAATAAAATATTTTATATTAAAACTGAACAACAATTATAATTTACTCATACGTTACATAAATTTATATAACAAAAGGTTTCATAAAATTAAAAACGTTACTAATAATCAAACTAAATAGTACTTACTATATAGTTGATTGTCAAATAGTGATATTTTTTCAAAAGTCATTCGATGAAACTTCTCTATCAATCTCTTCTATGTTGCAAAAAAAAAAAAAAAAAAACAGTGCTTCATCTTCTATCTTTCCAATTGCTTTAAACTTTTGTACTCCAAGAATATAACTTAATTTTTGAAAATCACCAAACTAATCATTGCATACTTGTTAAAGAAATTAGAGATAGACGAGAGCAATAAAGTCAAAAAAAATAAATAAATGAACAATTATCCTAATTGATTTGGATTTTAAATTTTTTGAGATAAGCCTGTGGGGAGTACACACAGGGCTGGTCCAAACATATATGGAGCCCAAGACGGAAAGAAAAAAAATGGGCCCTCAAAGACAAATATAATAAAGATTAAAAAAAATATCATTTACTCTTCACTGTAGACATGTTTAAGTTGTAATAATAAGCAAACCAAATTGTTTATCTTTTGAGCTAATTTGAATTTGAACCAACTTTAGGCTCTAAAAACCATTTAGGTAATAATCTTTTTTATATATATACATTATATCCCAAAAATTTTGGCCCCCTGGAGTTGTGGGTCCTCGGCGGTCGTCCGGGTTGCCCACCGTCTGGACCGGCCCTGAGTACACACCACGTCTTTGGCGTGGGACTAATGAGTACACATCTTGGGCGGATGTCATTGGTGTAGACCTCGTTATTGGGTTCTCTCTCTCTCTCTCTCTCTCTCTCTCTCTCTCTCTCTCTCTCTCTCTCTGGTGTGGCTGGGCGTCGAATCCAACCTAACCCTAACAGGGCCGGTCCTGAAAAATAAAATATTTTTAGAGGCCCAGGACGAACAAGTAAAAAATGGCCCTTATCTTTATTATAATTTTGTATTTTTAAATAAAAATATATAATAAAAAAATTAGACCATTTGCAGCTGTTCACTTTACCCCTCCTAAGCCCTCTCATGAACCCTAGTTGGACGTCGTGGTGGCTGATGGTGAGGTAGCCACAGACAACACCTTTTTCTTGCACGACCATTCCCAATTGCCTAAGTGATTTTTTTTAAATGACATTAAAATAGAATTATCTATTCATATCAAAATTGTTAATTCTATTTTACTTTTGAACCATACAATAGATTTTATTATAATTTAAATTCAAAATTTATATTGCAAACCAAACGGAACCTTATAGCAACACAAATACAAAACCTAAATAACATTTAGCGTAAGTTATGTACTTTAAAATGTATCTATCGATACTAAAATCTTTTAGGATTCCACAAACATTTTAGACGATGATTAACATACCTTTCTTCGTCATTTGATTCGAGAAATCCGAACAGATAATATTTGTCCTCGAAATATTCTGTGATTTGATGATACATCTAAATAATGATTTATCAAATCTAGTCTAAAATAAATATCTTGTAACACATGTTTATGAAAGGACATTTTGTATGCCTGTATGGTGATAAAGAAAAAAGAACCCACAATATATGCTCATGGGCCTAAGAGAAGATGACTTCGAATTGAATGTTGAAAAGTTCATTATCCATCCAATACATTATTAAATTATAAATGATAATTTCATTTCTTAATGATGTGCAAATTAATAATAACGCAATACTTTTTTTATCATACTAGAGACGGTATATGGGATGATCAGGTGAAAAGGTAAAACATATCTCAAATGGATAAAAAAAGGTGATTTGTGACTCCCTTATAAGGTATTATAAGTTGTGGCCACCAATAACTTTCATCATAGTTTTTGTTTTATGTACTCCAGAAATTAGTTGGTTAGATGGTTAGTCTATAACAACTAGTCCTACGTACATATAAAGTGAGTTTTCTTAGCATCTTATAATGCTCCTACATATATATAAAGTGAGTTTTTAGCGTCTTATAATGCTTAATAATATGCTACCAATAATCGACATACAGAACCCAGTATATTTAAAGACTAGCAACTGATTAGCCTTATAGGATGTCAATAGAAGACTAATACCACACTCATGGCCAGTCGATTATCTTTGTGATTGTTGATGAAGTTGTTAGTAAGGAACAATCAATAGTCCCTAGATGGTGAATGAAATCATAGGTTGGTATAAGAAGAAACTTATGTTCTTTAAAGCGGATTTCAGAAGAAAAAAAAAACATATAATTCATTTAGTTGGAGTTATTTAGACGACATACTTTGAGTGCTACGATTTAGAATAAAATTAAAGGGGTTGTTTAGAGATTGTTTAAACTCTTCTATGCATCTATACACATGATCAAGGCAGCGGAAACAAAACAGAATGCCTATGTGCACATGCACCGTAGGATCTAGGATTTACTAGTTATAGCAACCCACTTTAAAATCGAACTAAAAAGGGATAAAACACTAAGCTCTTGATGCTTTGGTTGAGACCTTGTAACTGTAATATCTTGCAATGGATGAAGGATCCAAAAAAGAATATTTCTGATGCAGTCATACCTAAAACTCCAAAAAGCTAATAAGAAACAACCCTTTGAGGGGCTTATTCGAAAAATCACTAACCCTAGGAGAGATGTTATGATTTTCGTATATATGAGAGACAGGAGAAGGAGTGGATAATTTTTAGAGGGAATCAGCAGCTAGGTTTTGATCCTTAGCAGTTTATTTATAGACAGTAGATAAGTTTTTAAAGCAATTCAATTTTTTTAGGATAATCCTTATCTTATTCAAAACCTGCCATCCAAGGTACATCAAAACTGTTCATGCCACTCTTTCAAAAGCTTCTAAAATATTTCAATTAATCTCTAAGAATTACTTAATATTCAAACCCTTTACTTAGTTAAAACTGTTTAATTCCAAAATAATTTCCAATTAATTTATTAATCACGTAATAAATTAATAACTTATTTTTCTCTGTTTCCTTATATCTAATTGTATTATGAGGCCAACTCAAAAGGGCCATGTTATTAAAGAAATATTACCTAACAACTAACAACCTTGGACATTATTTCCAATAGTCTCCCTTTTGGACAAGTCATTAACTTTTAAGGTCTTAATACTTTACTAACAATCAACAAAGAGTAGTCATCGAATATAAATGTCAAACTCTAATCTGAATCAAAATTTATTCCTTTGATAACTGATCAACTATTCCTTTGTTCAATATATATGTATGAACATGAGACATTGATAAGATTCAATCATAGTGTTAAAAAATTTCTATCCCAATTAACGATTTCTGACGATCACATCTGACTTCTAAATTGAAAACATCAATTTAGTCAGGGATCGGCCAAACACTTTAGATGTCAGCACCAAATCATCGAGGGGCCCATATATATATATATATATATATATATATATATATATATATATATATATATATATATAGCTTCCCAGTTACGAGAAGAAACAAATAAAGTTTGACTACATAGCTTTTGTCTACTCATCATATCATACATGGGTATACCCTTTATGACTACTAGTGATGGATAACGTTGGAGCAGACCATTACGTAGCAGATTTTGCAAACAAAACCCCATAGAATAAAAGATAATATCATTTTAGAAACACTTGTGACTTGATCCAAGATGTAATCACTAAGTGTGGGTTGTTCCACGTGATATCCCCATTTTCACAGTTAGAAAAGACCATTTTGTTTATGCTTATTTTAAAATAGAGTATTCTTTATATTGCAGAATTTGTCCCATAGAAGTATTTCTGAAGAAATGTTTTTCATTGAATTATTAAAACTTAGGATGTCATAATTGATACAAGAAACATAAGCATAAAAATAACTGGCCTTACAACATCTATTGACCTATATTTCCTCGAATCTCTCGTCAGATCCAAACATCATATACCTCCGTACCGCTACCTGTGATACAAAGAAACTGATTGGGTCAATTTGGAAAACGTGGTGAATACATAGGGTTTTCAATGCACAATATTATAATTAATTTCTTATAATTATATATTTCACATCATACAATTAACCCGATTATCCATTCCCATTATTCTCACTCCATGATCCTAGACCGGTGATCTCAAGGGATGTATCCTAAAGGATCTGTAAGTGAACAATACTACCTCTGTGATTCCTTAGCAATATATGTTAATAAGATGACCATGGGGTGAACAGAGTACCCTCATGGATAATCTATTCATACCTACATGTCATAGTCTTATTTGTATGTGGTTCCTTAACATATACAGGTTGGGGACATGCCTAAGTAGGATTTAGTAACAGCTATAGGTTGTGTACCTATCCGTGTACGGTTCATCAATGCCTAATGGTTGAAGACCTATCCGCAAACAATTCCCTTAAAATCTACATGTTGTAAACCAGTCCATGTATGATCGATTAACACCTACATGTTGTAAACCTGCCAGTGCATGGCATATAAACATCAAAAAATTATAGGCCTTTCCATGGTTGACTTATAACCATCTACAAGTTGTGTACATGCCTGTGTATGACCAATTAGTATAGTGACTTGGAATTACTGCTAAATCTTATTTATAGGCTCATAATAACTACTATGAACATAAATATAAGTTACACTTGAAATAATTTAAGTGTAGCTTCACTTACATAGATTTTAGCTAATACCAGGAAATTACGCGGGCAAAATTCTGAAACTAAAAGCTTCATTTTGCCGGACATCTAGACCTCTCAGAACATTGCTAAATACTCCAAGGAAACCCTAAAAATTCAGGCTCAAGAACAGGCAATATATAAGAGAGAAAATAGATTGAAATTTGGTGTGAAAATGAAGAAAAATGGAGGGTCAATTCTCGCTACGTGGCACACTCTGGTGCTGCTACGTCATCAACACAATGTAATTCTCATAGATCTTTAGAAGGGTATAACTTTCGCATACGAGCTCCGTTTTCAACGTTCTTTATATTTCTAAAATCCTCTCGACGAGCTCTACAACTTTAATTAAGATCTCAATCATTAATTCACACTCTAACTAAAATTCATATTTAGACCGGTTTATAGTATTACAGTCCGTGCAAAATTCATAATTCTTTCCTACGAAATCTGTCACACCCCTAAACTGAGATGGCGGAAACATTCGGGGGTGGAGGACGTCATGTAAAGTATTATAAAAATGCACAATAGTAAAACAAGCAACAACATCCATTGCATTAATAATATAGTTAATACATGTGTGTTCTTTGTATAGTTGTATGACACCATAATGTATAGAAAAAATAAAAGACGAGTCTTGAACATGCTCCGTCTTCTCAAAATCTGTGATAGTGTACCTGTCTACTAGTTCCTTGAGAATACAAGTTATTTTGAAAGAGGGTATCAACATTTAAGTTGGTGAGTTCATAAGTATTTAGTGTCAAATGTTTGTATTTGTTTCATGAAAATGTTAGTATACTTCCCAGAAAATCCTATATTTTCTACTTAAAGTGAAAAGTAGTCTTTTACCCAAGACCCAACTGTTTGTATGTTTTGTTATCTTGAAATAGTGTAAAATGTATGTTTGTACTTGAAATAATATAAATGTATGTTTTCCATATTTGTAAACCATCTTTATTGGAAAAATAGTATGCCTTGCTCATGAGTGAACATCACTGTATGTATGTAATGGAGGATAATATCTTTTAGTAGTTTTGTTTAAAATAAAACCACTGAAGAAATGTTTTCTTGTAAATCAAATTGTTTAGTTAATGTTTAATGTGAATGAGGTTATAACCATACTTAATTGACTAGTATAAAACACGACGTTCTTCAGGCGTCAAAAAAGATATGACATTTGTCACCCGTAGACCTGCTGGTCCCAACTGTAGCTAACAGCCAAGGTGTGGGATAGTCAATCCTGTATAGATATATACACAAATTCAAGCTCTCCCTCCAAGAGACTCTAGTTATAAAACATTACTTAGCAAGAATGTTGCTAAGTACCATGAAGTAGTATTTCGCATTCTAGTTAACTTTTTTACGTATAGTATGTATATGTTTCTTGTTCTTGTAAATGTGTAGTGTACTTTGTAATGAAAAGTAATAGTATGCATGTACTGATACATGAAATGTTTCTCTGATCTAAAAAATAGTATGAATTGATTATCTAAACTATACCTATTATAGTTTACTAGTATGTTTGTTTGAATTGTAAATGATTTGCAGAAAAGACCCATTTGCTCAGCATATACAAATGATTTAAGTATGTCTTTGAAATGAGTTTTAATACTCATGTATGTATTTAGCATGTATAATTATGATTTAGCCGACAGTCGGACTAGTGATCCTACCCTAAGCTCACAACCAAACAAGGAACATGAGTTAAGGTATTAGCAATAGTCCTAAGTCTGCTAAAGCCTAATTATACATAAATATACAAATAAATATGATTTTGATATAAAGAGAATTCTAAAATAGTTTAAAAGAGTTTGAAAAGGATTTTAACAATATTTATAAGCATAAGAATTCTTTTATTTGTTTTTTTTCACATGTAAGTGTTAACACAATTGTATTGTGTTTTGCTTGTATTCTCCCCTAAAAACATTGAAAAATGTAAATTGTAGGGGTATTTGTTGGGAATAAATCCGAGATGACGAATGTGGAATATCAAGAACAATCAATAATCAATCACCAACATATGCAAGTAATCTAATAAAGGTTTTTCGTGTATATTGATTATGAGATGAACGTATAGAGAAAACCCTAATCTGGTCAAAAATCTTACACCAAAAGCTAACCTAATGATTATCTATAGGGAACAATAAATATATACCATAAATATAAAATCTATGCCTTAATATGAAACCAATGCCTTAGAATAGCTCAATTAAGAACTTCTACTTTAAAGGCACCGTAGGGAATCATCAAATGATTAACCCTAAAAAGGCTTCCCTAAATAACCAAATATGACAAATCAGTCTAAATATCTCAAAATACTCAACAATCTCTCCATAGATGTTGAAACTGATGAAAATCACGATTTTCGATCTTCTTGGCATTTCTCCCCCTAAATTGTGAGACTCATCTATACATGGGGTCTTCAAAGCAAGGGAAATAAAAATAATCTTCCAAAGACGAACTCCCCCTTGAATCTTCAACAAATATCGTGGAGAGAATCCGAAAAGTTAAGAAGAATCACCAATAATCTTCAAAACCCGTCAGATTTGATGAAATAAATCCCTTTAGAATAATGCCAAACTTCAAAAATTAAAACCAAAAAAATAACAAAAAATAATTTTGTATTTTTCGATTTTTAAATTTAGACAAAAGAATAGAATAAGAAGCAATTTATTTAGAAGGGATTAAAAATAATAAGACCAAAGAAAAAGGATAAGAAGTGAAAATCTTTTGGAAGATGGGGTAAAAATGTTAAAAATCCAAAAGTTTTGGAAAGAAATTTGGATATTGGTTAAATTTGTGAAGTGCTGAAAGTCATTGGGCAAAATTTGAAAAAAAATAACCAATATTATTCTTTGTAACGATGAAATTGTCAAGTGGGGTTGAAACTGTTGATCTATGCAAAATGTGGGGACCGGAATTGAAAGTTTTAGTCATCTTCTTCATTCAATCAGATGAACATGCTTTATTGACTACTAAAAGTCAAAATCAAAATTTCAAGCGTAGGCCTTCAAATGTCGTGAGAAATTCAATGTAAAGAACTCCCTGGGTTCAAATACAGGCACGGTATGGTTAGGGATGTTTTGTTTGACATATTTAAGTGTGCCAGGGTTTCCGTTAAGAAAGAGGCACCTGTTAATTTCTTGACTGACCCGACAGAAGGAAGGTCAACCCTCAGACCGGCTGTCATTTTGATTTTTGGATGGGTCGGAGGGAAACACGCATGTGTGGATCTTATAGGGGTATCCCCTCTCGTGGGCCTGAGGGCTGGGGGTTTCACATCGGGACATGCTGCTTTAAAAGCAGCCACAGGCAAAGTCACCAAACATGAGAGATCGTGCCTGGAAAATCAACATGTGTTCATACCATTTGCATTTGATACGTTTGGTTTCCTCGCACCGGATGCGGTAGAGCTTCTTAAAAGAGTACAACGAATCATGCATAGTAATGTTATATCCCCAAGATCTTCGGATGTAGTCTTTAAAAGAATTAGCTTTACCATTCAAAAACGCTTAGCGGCACAACTTGTTGCCCGTTTGCCATCTCACTCATTGTATGATGAGTTTTAATTTTTTTTTCGATGGATAAAAAAAATTCCAATCCCGATTTTAACAGCCGTTTCAGATTTGGCTTCCAGTTCCGATACTTGTATATCAAATTTCAATTGTAGTTTGATCAGTTCTGATCACGATTCACTTTTAAAACTTCTGATTCCTGTTTTCAATCCAAATCCAAATCGATTACACATTCGATCATGAGCAAGTCTTTGTTCACAGTTAATGCGATTTCAAACTTTTAATACTTTTGATTCCTGTTTTCAATCCAAATCCAAATCGATTACACATTCGATCATGAGCGAGTCTTTGTTCACAGTTAATGCGATTTCAAAATCGAGCCAAGAACTATGAATCGATGACGCCGAATGGAGGACTGAACGAATGTTGGAACTCTGATTCCAATTTCAGTTTCGTTTTGGTGTGATTAGTTGTAGCAAAGATAATAATTAACAAGCCCCAAAGCGTCGATTTCATGATTTCCGATTTAGAATTAATTCCCAATTGCGATGTTCAATCACAGAACTCCGAATCGATCTCAATATTGAGACTGAAATTCTTAACGATTTGATTAACCTGTGACATCCGATTCCAAATCGATTGCAATAGGATCTAAAGTGAACGTTCACTTCACAGATAAGAAACCAACTTTCGCTTATTTGACATTTGTGACCTTTGCTTCTATGAGTTTAGTTTTTGGTGAGTTCGTTTCTTGATCTTGAGTTTCGCTTGTGGTTGTAAGGTTCGTTTTTGGTTGTGATGTTCGTGTCTTGGTTGTCTTCGCTTCAAAGAACACAGGAACGAGCAAACAAGCGAAACTAACCCCAATATACTTTCTATTTTAAGGTTCGTTTTCAAGAAATAGCAAATTTGACCCCTGAATGCTGCGAACTGACGACTTGTACCCCTTTTGCTGAAATGTGTCAGATGGCAGCCTCCTTTTTGCAGAAAATGTCACTTTTCACTCCATCTTTTCAACCTTTTCACCTTTTGTCATTTCCAACACTTAAAAATCAATGGAAATTGATTTTTTCACTAAACTTTCTCCTCTTTGACTGAATCTTCATAATATTTCACCATATTTTGTCTCTTTTTCGTTTTTTTCAATAAAGGACAAAACTTTTTATGGGACTTTTGGTACCCATTTAAGGTTCAACATTGAAATTGGTTTCTTGCATACCCACTTATTTGAATAAAATCTGTCATCTTCTGAAAATAATATCCGCCTTTTAGTTGGAAAACAAAATTTTCCATAAATTTCATTGAACCAACCGAATACTCTTTTCTCTTCCTTCCAACTTCTAACATTTTTATTTGAAGACAAATGAGAATTAAGATTTCTTTGAACATGTTTGACTTCAACTTTCTCAACTTTTTCACAAGCATTGGTTACTTGTACCTTCGGCATCCAAACCTTCTTTATTTTACTCTTGTTCCTTATCTTTTTCTTCATTTTCTTATTTCTAGGCTTCAGAAACAAATTGTGCATCTAAACAACCTTTTCAACATTCTGAATTTGAACGTTAGAGGACTTTAACACACAAACTTTTGGAGTTTGATAAATCTGAGTTTCTTGAAGCATTGGCTTTCTATAAGGAATCATTCCTTCAAAAACATCTTCAAAACATAAAGAATCATCTGTTTGAGTTCCAATAGAACAAAATGTCTTCACTTTCACGATTTCAGATGAATTTCTTTGAAATTAATCTTCTGAAGTACCAGATTTGGAATGTAACTCTTCTGAAAAACATGAACCACTTGAATCCCCCTCAACAAGAACATCTGGAGTCATCTTTTCTTCAGAACCATGAAGAACATTATGAACTTCACTAAGAACATGATGAACTTCTTCTTTTTCTTTTTCATCCTTTTTCATCCCCAACATCTGTTTAAGTTCTCGATCTAAATGTTCATATATAATACGAAATTGTTCTACTATTCTCCCATTCTTTCTTAACTCAAGGTAATTAACAAATAAGTAGTCAGATATTTTTTTATCAACAAGACGATTATACAACTCAGGAATATCATTCAACATATATTGACCACTGATTTGAAACATGGTCACATTGTCAACACCATATATTGGTTTAGTAACCTTTAATCCAAGTTTAAAAAAATGGAGTCAAACAATAAATTCGTTTTATCCATTAGATCTTCAACAAGTGACATAACTTAAAGAGAGAGAAAGTAGATCTGATAACAATTCTAGAGATAGAAAATGGATCTGAGATGGTTTCTAGAGAGAGAAAACATATTTGAGATGGATTTTAGAAAGATAAAGTAGATCTGAACAAGAAAATTCAAATAAACACGAAAATTTTCTTCTAACTCTCTTCCAGAACATGATTCAAGAACGATTCAAATGAAATAATGAGTAGAGGATAATAGATCTGAATAAGATTTTTGGAATAAAACAATGCATTAGACTTTCTCTTTTCAGAAAACTTATAAAACTTGAAGAAAAATGTGAGATTCATGATAAACTATCGCCATAAACAAGATCAATTCTTGCAATAATCGTTGAGATCTACAAGAACCCGCTCTGATACCACTTGTTGGGAATAAATCCGAGATGACGAATGCGGAATATCAAGAACAATCAAGAATCAATCACCAACATGTGCAAGTAATCTAATAAAGTATTTTCGTGTATATTCATTATGAGATGAACGTACAGAGAAAACCCTAATCTAGTCAAAAAGCTTACACCAAAAGCTAACCTAATGATTACTTATAGGTAAAAATAAATATATACCATAAATATAAAATCTATGCCTTAATATAAAGCCAATGCCTTAGAAGAGCTCGATTAAGAACTTCTACTATAAAGGCACCGTAGGGAATCATAAAATGATTAACCCTAAAAAGGCTTCCCTAAATAACCAAATATGCCAAATTAGTTTCAATATCTCAAATACTCAACAGTATGAACTCACCTTATGTCAGTGATTCGATTGAAGGTTCGATATCGAATGTTTTTCCACAAGATAGATTCCGTGAAAAAAAGGAGTCCTAAAAGAATTTCACGTAATATATAAGTATACAATTGGTGAATATAATGACAAGTATGTTAAGGAAATAGCCTAATTTGTAAGTTTTACTTACAAAATAAGAGTGTTAGAAGCTATTTGGAAGGTTGTAATGCGTTTTCGGTCAACCTTGGGTTTTCAGACACATGAAGATTCAAGTGGTCTTCTTCGTGTTCTTGGTGAAACGAAGAAGATTCAAGTATTTTCGGCCCAAAGTATGAGGGTTGGAAGGTGATTTCTTTGCAGTAATGAAAAACACTTGGTGTTCTTAGCAAGATCTTGAGGAGATTAAAAGGATTTTGGATGATACTTGATAGAGAAAAAGGGGTTTTCAGTTGAAGATCTTGAGAGAGAAAAGTTTGTTTTCAGTTAGAAGGCATAGAAGTGAGGAAGTGTTTTCGGTTTCATGCCTATATAGGAGAATAGGCTTGACATGACACCTGCATGGGATTGCAAACCGAGAGGATAAGACCGAGCGTTCTCGTTTGCGGTCCAAGATTGTTTGCGGTCCTAGGGTTCTTGGCCAAAAATGGATTGCGAGGCGTTTACAGTCCGAAGATTTTTCGTTCCGAAGTCTTGAAGCCATGCGAGGGTTTGCGGTCCTAGCGAGGCTTCTCGGATTTATGCAATCCACTTCCAATTTATGTAACACTTCTAATAAAAGGTTTAAACACATAGATATTTTTAAATCTAAAATTGATAAGATAGATCAAAACAATAAGTTTGACCTTAGATAACCCAAGTTTGACTTTGGTTGACTTTTACAATATCGAAAATGACGGGTTGTCACATCATCCACCCGTTAGAGGGAATTTCGTCCCAAAATTAAATCTAAAGTGATACACATGGACTAAGGGAAAAGATGTGGGGTACTTTTGTTTCATTTGATCTTCCCGCTCCTAAGTGAATTTAGGCCCCCGCTTGGCATTCAAGCGAACCTTTACTATGGGTATACGAATTTGTTTGGTTTGCATGACTTCCCTATCCATGATTTCTACTGGTTCTTCCACGAAGTTCACGCTCTCATTGATCTATATTTCATTGAGTGGGATAACAAGAGTCTCATCAGACAGACACTTCTTTAGGTTGGACACGTGGACGGTAGGGTGTATGTTGCTAAGTTCTTGAGGTAGTCGGAGTTTGTAAGCTATCGGGCAGATTCTAGCGAGAATCTCAAATGGCCCAATGTACCTAAGATTCAGTTTTCCATGCTTTCCGAAGTGTATCATGCCCTTCCAAGGTGAGACCTTCAATAGCACGTGATCACCAACCAGAAATTCCAAGGTGGTTTTCGTCTTTTGTCTGCGTTGCTATTCTATCTATCTCTAGAAGATTTCAATCGTTCACGAATCTGAACAATCTTTTTAGTCGTTTCTCTAATGATTTTCGGACCAGTAAGAATGCTGTCAGTAACTTATCCTTTAGCTAGTTGCGTGTCACCCACATCAGCCCAACACAAAAGGGATCTACACTTCCGGCTGTAGAGGGCTTCGAATGGAGCAACTTTGATATTGGTATGGTAGCTATTGTTGTAGGAAAAGTCGACCAGTGGAAAATGGATATCCCACACTTTACCAATTTCGATCACACAAGCTCTCAACATGTCCTCTAATGTTTGTATAGTAATCTCACTCTGTCCATCAATTTGTGGTTGGTAGGCTGTACTCATGTTCAACCTAGTTCCCAGGGATTTTTATAGTGACTGCCAGAATCTTGAGGTGAATCTACTATCTCTATAAGAGATAATAGATATGCGTACACCATGTAGTCGCACAATTTCCCTAATGTATGTTCTGGTCAGTTTTTCCATCTTTTCAGTTTCTTTAATTGGTAGGAAGTGCACGGACTTGGTTAACCTGTCAACGATCACCCAAATGGTATCGAGACCACCCATTGTCTTGGGAAACTTGGTTATGAAATCCACTATAATCCGCTCCCACTTCCACTCAGGTATCTCCGGTTGTAGTAGTAAACCTGTGGGCTTTTGGTATTCTACTTTAACCTTGGCACAAGTAAGACACTTCCCACAATGGTAGCAATCTACACTTTCATGTTAGGCCACCAATATAACTTTTTGAGGTCCATATACATCTTGTCTGAACCTGTATGAATGGAGTATCGATTATTGCATGCTTCGTTCATGACAACGTCACTGAAACCACCAAGCTTCGGTGTCCAGATCCGATCCATGAGGTAAAAGACTCTGCCACCCTTGACTTCTAAGTTCTTATCAATTCCTCTTAGGATTTCACCTACCACATTTTCAAGTTTCAAGGCTTCCGACTGAGTCTCCTTAATTTGTGTGGACATATGTGAATGGATGGTAATAGTCAATGCTTTGACTCTATGACCTGGGTACTCCTTCTGACTTAGGGCATCAGCTACTACATTGGCTTTACCGGGATGATAACAAATTTCACATTCGTAGTCATTTAGTAGCTCGACCCACCATCGATGATTGAAGTTATGATGAAGTGGGAATGACCAAAAAGTCCCACTGGGGTTCTTAGTTTTCTAGTATTAGCTAGATATTATAGAAGGTCTAATCAAGGCTTTTCTTCAATAGTTGCTCCATTGACAGCTTTGCCCAATAAATGAGCTACATATACATGGAGTGAGAAACATGAAGAATCTTTCAAGAAGTTAAAGAAGAAATTGTGTGAAGCACAAATTCTTTCTTTACTTGGCAGAGTTGATGACTTCACAGTCTATAGCGATGCATATGGAATTAGGTTAGGGTATGTTTTGACCCAAAGATATAGAGTGATAGCGTATGTATCTCAACAACTGAAAGAGCACGAAAAGAAATACCCAATCATTATTGGGAGTTACCAGCAGTAGTATTCACATTAAAGACATGGAGACAGTATCTTTATGGCACAAAGTGAAAGTCTTCACTAATCATAAGAGTCTCTAGTATCTTTTTGTTCAAAATGAATTGAATATGAGACAATAACGCTGGTTGAAATTACTCAAGGATTACGACTGCGAGATACTTTACCACCCTGGTAAAGAAAATGTCATAGCTGATGCTCTGTGTCGAAATGTTAAACTAGAAAGAAAAAAGCTAAGAGCGTTAAGTATAAAAGCTATCTCAACAATTGTCAAAAGTATTAAGAGAGACCAGGAAGAAGCTTTAGAGGAAAAAATAATCGAAAGGAAGAATGTTTAGGCAAAATGTTGGTATTCGATACAACCAGTCAAGGATTAAAGGTATTTCAAAACAAAATTTGGGTACCTAAGATGGGAGGAATAAGGGATCTTCGAATGGAAGAAGATCACAACACCATGTACTCTATTCATCCACGCAACACAAAGTAGTATAGGGATCTGAAACCTTACTACTGGTGGCCGACGATAAAGCTCGATGTTGCAAAGGATGTGGTGGATTGTGTAACATGTGCAAGAATTAAAGCGTAGCATCAGAAAACATATAGGTGTTTAGAATATTTTCATGTACCCATGGGTAAATAGGAAGAAATCACCATGGATTTTGTGACTAAAATACCCAGGACAAAGAACGCTCACGACATGCTTTGGGTAATTGTGGATCGATTCACAAAGAGTACACACTTCATAGCAGCCAATGAGAAATGGTCTATGGATAAGCGTGAAAATATCCACATGAAAGAAATAGGAAGAATTCATGGTGTGCCCTTAATGATTGGGTCGAATTGTGAAAGCCATCTCACATCAAGGTTTTGGAAGAGCCTACAAGAGGAAATGGGTACGAAATTATGTTTAAGTACAACCTACCATCCACAAACTGATGGTTAGAGTGAAAGGACAATTCAAACACTGGAAGATATGTTAAGAGCATGTACCTTAGAATTTCAAGGTAACTGGGATGAGCATTTAACCCTGGTAGAGTTTTCCTACAAGAATAGTTACCATTCGAGCATTAAGATGACACCTTACAAAAGCCTTGTACTGATAGAAGTGTCGTATGCCATCTTGTTGTATTGACGCCGGAGAAAAGCAGTTTGTGGATCCCAAAATAGTCCATTAGACTGCTAAATAGATAAAGCTGATTAGAGAAAGCATGTTTGCAGCTCAAGATTGCCAAAAGAGCTATGCTGACAAGAAGCAACGACCAGTGATCTTCGAAGTTGGAAATTTGGTGTTGATCAAAGTCTCACCGTGGCAGGGACTTATAAGATTTGGAAAGAGAGGAAAGGTGAGTCCAAGATTTATTACGCCATTCAAGGTTATTTATAGGATTAGGAACCAAGCTTATAAGCTAGAATTGCCAGAAGAGGTAGATGGTATTCATAACACTTTCCATGTGTGTTATTTGAGGAAGTTCACGGGAGAAGTTCCCGACATAATTCAAATTTCAGAGTTAAGGATTGAGGAAGATAAGAGGTTAATTGAAGAGTCTGAATCAATTATTGACCGTAAGATGAAGAAATTACTATGCAAGATGGTCGAATTAGTGCTAGTACGATGGAAACATTCGAATGGGCCGAAACTCACATGGGAGACAGAAAGTGACATGATGATTCGCTATCCATATCTATTTGATTATGCATGATTCTTGGACGTAATCATCCAAAGGGGGAGATAATTTTAAAGCCCACGTTTCCTGCTAGGCATTAATAAGATGATGTAATTGTTAGAGTCCACAATTGTAACCTATGTGATGTAATAAAAGGGAATTATTCGAGGATTATGTGATGTATGTGCAATATATGTGCTTATAGTGATATAATAAAAATATGAATAAAATACGTGTCAAAAATAGAATAATAATTAGACCTAATTCCCTTGAAGAAATTTGAGGTAGTCGTGTCAAGGATTCCAAAGATATAAGGAATGCTCCAATCCAACTTATACCGAAGAAGTTATGTCACGTTGAAGTTTCGTGATTAAACCAGCACGACTCTACGTATCGTAAAAAGTAAATTTTTGATAAATTACTTTATAGCCTAAGTGGTCTAAAAAAGTCGTAGTAGTTGTCAAACCGAGAGCATGCATATAAAGAAGGTCTAAATCTGACTTTGTTAGAAGAAGTTATGATTTTTCTAAAATTCATCATAGCGATATACAACTCAAAAATGAGATTTTAGATCGGCCGATTTTTAACCGAAACAATCTAAACTAGAATTGAAGATATTGTTAATAGGAGTTCAACGATTAATAGGCAATAAAAAACGGACGTCGCATGACAAAGTCATGAATTTTTAACGGATTTTAATAGTCTATGTCTATTAAAATATAACTTTAAAAATAAAATCAAAATTAGCCGATGGTGTTCGTATGAACAAGTTCTAATTTATAATAGAATATTACATATTAAAATAAAGTATAAATCATATATATATATATATATATATATATATATATATATATATATATACTTATTTACATATCATTAGAAATGTATCCACGACTCGGTCGTTATAAGACTAATATTGAATACATTTGATGTTAGTTTAGTACAGATATCATTAAATCCATTTAAAATAGTATTAGAAATGGGCGTTTGGTCATTTAAATAACTATAAGGTCGTTTAAGTAACTATAAATGGTGGTTTTTTAAAAACTAATTACTATAAGTATGAGACTCTAAGCTCTCATATTTCTTATACCATTCTCTTAATTCAAGAGTCTTTCTCTTCTTATACTCGAGCATTTCGGTCCCTCGTGATTCGACTTCTCATTTTGTAGTTTTATTATAGTAAGGTGAGCATTGAAGCACTACAACAATCATTTTACAAGAAAGATTCAACGATGAAGTTCTGACCACATAGTTCTAAGTTTTTGCTATAAACCATGTAAGTTGAGCTACACCTATTACGCTTTAAGTGTAAATTATGTTTAAATTCATTATTGTTATTATGAACCTATAAACAAGATTTATCAATGACTCCAAGTCGTTATACTGATTTATCTACTTATGGGGATGGTGACAAGGCAAGATTTAGTGATGTGTTTCAAGTGGGTTTTCCAAACAGTATACTATGTATGCCAAACGAACCTTACCTCCGATATGATCTTACATGGTTGTCCCTTATTAGCTATAGATCAGTAGACTTTGAATTAATGATGAATCTAGACTAATAATCAGTCACAATAAATATTAGACTAAGACATAATGATAATGATACTAGGTTACGTAAAGGAAAAGACAGTTGCTAGAAGTGAAGTGTTGTCCGAGTTTTGAGTCATTACTTTAGCAAGTGAGTTTACTTTATTTAAACTATATATGTATTTTATACCTATACATATGCTGGGTAAAGATGGGTGGATGAAAAGATGATATTGATGATGAAAGATGAGATAAATGATGAGACACCTTGACTTTAAAGATGATCCAGTCGTCTAGCGAACTATAGATGTCGACCACAGACTATTCTAGACAATCTAGTGGAATGTTAGCAGGCTCCCAACCTGTAGCTGTTTTTGAACTAAGTTTTCACAAGGTGTACTCCATCCCCCGATGGTTTCCTTATTGACATATATCTCTAAGGTATCCCCTATGCATTATTGTCATTCCTGAAGATAATCCTTAGGATATGTCCCTTGAATTAGATGCTTTAGGGATAAATAATGAGGATAACGAGAACATGTAATCGAGTTGAATGATTTTATGAAAATAAAGAATTTAATTATTGTGGATTGGAAATTCTATGTGCTCACACGGCTCCCAAGCCTGACCCGCTCAATTTCTTATACTATAGATAGTGGCACAAGAGCATAGGTGTATTGATCAGATAATAAATTTATGGATTATAGGTCAGTAGATTAATCAATGTTTGCAAGGTCTGTAATATTTCTGTTTATGCTTATATACTATATTGACGATGACATCCCAATGTTTTTAATATAATTAAAATATATTTCTTCAGATATGCTTTGATAATATCTTTAACATATTTTGGGAACAAATTCCGCAACATTATTCTTCAAAAGTATACTCTGATTTTTAAATAAAGCATAAACAAATCATTCTTTTCTGGTCGTGAAATTGGGGATGTCACATGTCATGTTATGAACATGCATACTACTGCTCTCTATGGTCCTTCCTTTATAAACATATCAATTGGATATTATTCCAATGATGCTCATTTCACAATTGCAAACCCTTATCACTATCCAAGATGCGATAGAATTTCAAATTAACATACATTAATCTCTTGCGATATCAAGATTCTGTTGGATTAGGTGTCTAAGCCCATAACTATTATTGGTATGTACTTTACCCGAGAGTAGCATGGTCCATTTGGGTTGCATGGCACTGGAACAATCTGAAGGATGGATAAATGAGAAGAGGTTATTTATGGTTTATTAATATGTTTTAAGTTCTAATATATTAATATGAAATAATATTATTTAATTAGTATTGATCAAGAATTAATTTGGAATTAATTTTGTGATCAAAAGAGACTAATTAAATATAAGGGGTAGATTTGGTAAATCATCCATTCTTATAAAGTGGGCTTATGATCCATAGTTCTTCATGTTGGGCTAAATCCATGTGGTAACCCATGGATACCCCATGGAGGTTTTAACCCATGGAGCATGAAGGATATGGTAAGTCATTAGGGTTTACATGGTGTAACCCTTGTTTGCCACACTACATAAGAACCCCCCCCCCCCCAGCTCATGAAATTGGCACTTAGAGGCACTAAGGAGTGACTAGTGGAAACACAAGAGGGAAAGCCGATTTCAAGAGTGCAAGTGACACCTAGGAAGCAATGGTAGGCTCATTCCAATAAATTTGACTATATTGGTGAGTTCTATGAGTTCTTAATTGTTTGCATGACAACTTGGAAGCAATGGTAGGCCCTTCTGCTGCCAGGTGGCAAGAAATTAAGATTGAACAAGTTCAGTCCATATGAGTTTGAATTTGTGACTAACCTTGTCTTGTGATTATGGTTTTGACAAATTCACATGGATAGGAACACATACACCATAAAATCTAAGTGTCATAAGGTTTCTCTACGCTTCATAAAAATGATTGTGAGGAAACGTTTTCAATAAATAGATTTTAAGGAGATAGGAATTGTGATTTTTGCATTCTCAAATTCAATTATGATTACGACATCCCTCTTCATAGTTCGAATTGTGAGAAATGACAAAGGTCTAAACATTTGAGACTTATTGTTGTAAGTTATAAAATTGTGTAAACACACATGTGAGCTATCTAAGGAAAGGTGTATTAGTTTGAGAAGCCTAGATAAACTCTTATCAAAGCATCGCGTATCAGAAATCTGAACTTTGGTAAGAAAATCAAGAAGTATGGATTTCTAGAAAAGTTGTTTTGCTATAATTAAGGGAGAGGAAATTATACTTCATTCCAATTCTAAAAGCTTAGATTGAGATTTTAATCCCATTTAGTCGAATATATATATATATATATATATATATATATATATATATATATATATATATATATATATATATAGCAAAAAGAAATATTATAGCAAAATATTGATCAAGTATCATATCTTTATGTTAGACAATATGAATCGTGTTCCATATGCTTCGGGTATAGGATCGATTGCATATGATGTAATATTCTCATGTTCTAAAATTTTCCAAATGCCTAGGGCATTAATAGGGAAAAAGAACTAGAACCGGTTATGACTAAAGTGGTTGAGCAACTGTTAAGGACAATCTAAGGTTTGTCAAGGATTGGTTGCTTAAGGACAGTTAGAAGTATAGTAATGGATGAACCATATTGACATTATTATGAATAGACAAGAGTCTATTAATAATGATTTGTCGTATGGAAAATATGGAATGTTTCCATATTGGGGGTTGAAGAATAGATGAGAAAGTTAGAAACTTTTATGCAATAAGGATGTTCAAAGGAATGTAATTTGAATTTGAGACTTCATTTCCATGGAATTGTCATGTAACAATCTCCAAAGGAATATTTTGTAATATCATTAATCAAGTCTTTGTGACTTTTGGTACCTAGGCATTACAAAAGAATCATTGCATGATAGTTTAGAATCTAACACTTTCTAGAAGTGACAAGAATTTGGAATTCTTACACTTGCAATAAGGATTTGGAATTGTGAAGTGAGCATCATTGAAATGTTTTTCAATTGATCTATTTCAAAAAGTAAGGACCATAGACAACCATAGTGTGCATGCTTGGAGCATGGCAAAACTATTGTTTAGACAAACATAGTGTCCATGCTTGGAGCATGGCATAACTATTGTTTTAATTCAAGTATTAAGTTGATTATTTGAAATATTATACAATGAGTAATGAGTAATCAATATGACTCAAAAGTTTTTGGGTCGTATAGGATTAATATTATTCTTGTGTTTCACTTTGCATATTTTGACTTCCCAAATAACTAGGTTATTCAAACCATCCAAAGTCGATCATACTTTGGAAGTGGGTGTGGAGGCAAAACTGTCATGAATGGGTCTGTAGTTTGTCTAGGACAAAGTGGTTGGAATGTTCATGAGTACTCCTGGAATAAGATTCGAGTATTGGATCCAACCCACGCTCATCTAAATCACTTCATGGATTTTATCACGAGTGATTGTGAGATGATAATATCTTATATTCTTGAAACGGAGACATGTAAGTTGTAGTTGCGAGTCGGTTGCACATTGACGTATGTAAACGCACGAGTAACTTGGTGTTATAAAACATATTGTTGTGTGTAATTTGGTGAGTAAGTACAAGCAAGCATTGGGTCGAAGTTTGTCTTTTCCTTTTACCCAATGCGGATAAAAGCAATATTTGTGGGCCCCTCGATGATTTAGTGATGACACCCCTAAGTGCTTGGCCAAGCCTGGACTGATTTGATTTGTTTAATTAGTCGGTCGTCATAAATCGGAAATCGGGAAACAACAGATGGACATGATTATAATCCATGTCTCAGTCCATATGATATCTAGAATGGAGGAATATATGATCCCTTATCTAATAGACGCGTCATTGACTAGGTTAGAGTTCGACATCGGCTTTTAAGAGCTATAATTGCCAGTAGGGTTGGAGTCATGTTTGCAATAATAGTTGTTAGACTTAACCAAGTGGGAGACTGTTGGATTAGGTGACTAAGCCCAAAACTATTATTGGTATGCACTTGACCCGAGAGTAGCATGGTCCATTTGGGTTGCATGGCACCAGAACAATCTAAAGGATGGATAAATGAAAAGAGGTTATTTATGGTTTATTAATATATTATAAGTTCTAATATATTAATATGAAATCATATTATTTAATTAGTATTGATCAAGAATTAATTTTGAATTAATTTTGTGATCTAAAGAGACTAATTAAATATAAGGGGTTGATTTGATAAATCATTCATTCTTATAAAGTGGGCTTATGATCCATAGTTCATGTTGGGCTAAATCCATGTGGTAACCCATGGATACTCCATGGAGGTTTTAAACCATGGAGCATGAGGGATAGGGAAAGTCATTAGGGTTTACATGGTGTAACCCTAGTTTGCCACACTATATAAGAACCCCTCTAACTCATGAAATTGGCACTTATGTGGCACTAAGGAGTGACTAGTGGAAACACAAGAGGGCAAGCCGATTTCATGAGTGCAAGTGACATCTGCTCAAGTTCCTCCAATTGTTATTGGTGTTGTGTGATTCCATTTGAGGTGCAACACCTGTGGCACTAAGTTCTTAAAAGTCCAAGGCTTTCAACTACACTAAAAGGTATGTCATCTAACTTGTATTTCATGTTGTTTATACTCCATTATATGCTAGTTAGGATGATGCTTTGGAAATTGAATGCATGCATGTGTAATAAAGGAAACATAGGTCCAAATCATATAGGGTTGCATGTACACCATAAGAGTGTTAGAATGCTCAAAACCCTTTAGATCCCAAAGTCTCAAAGATGGACTCTTTGATATTACAGAATATACCGTTGGAACTTTGTCACTAGACACAATTCTATTGTAATGAAGGTTCAAATTCAAGGTACATTCCTTGGACACTTCTCTTGCATTAAAGTTTCCCACTCAGATGTAGACTTTTCAAGTATCTCCCCTTATAGAAAAATTTCCATATATCCATATGACCATCAATTATGATCAAGAACCATCTCAATCCATAATGATGTCACAATGGTCCGTCCAAATTATTATCATACTTCTAACTGTCCACAAGCAACCAGTCTTTTGGTATCACCTTAGATTATTCTTGATAGTTGTTTAACAACTTTAGTCACACAAAACTCTAGTCCTTTTCACACAATGCTCTGAGCATTTTAAAATTAGAATAAGCGAATATTATAGCATATTTAATCGATCCTATATCCGAAGCATATGGGACTCGGCTCATTATATCTTATATAAGGATCTGATATTTGTTCAATCTCTTGTTATAATATTTCTATATACTTAATTTCCTATGTTGAACCATTTCAATATGATATTCATATATATTTATGACTAAGTTCTATTAAACTATACAATCTAAACCTTTAGATTCGAAAAGAAGTATGAGTGCCCTCACCCTTAAGTCTACTATAGCGAAACAATTCCCAAACTTTGCAATTTGCAAATTGAAAAAATTGTTCCCTATGAACAAAATTGTCAATATGAAATACTATCATAACAATTATGCTCCCACTAGCTTTGACATGTACCCAAAAATTAATTGGCCTTCTAGAAATCAATACTCCTAACTTTCTTAATAAAGTACAAATTTCTGTTACGCGATGCTTCGATAAGTGTCCAAATAGACTTCTTAAGTTTATACACATTCATTGGATAGAATATATATGTGTTTAACCCCTTTCAGAACTTATAGATATATGTCTTAAAGTTCAAACAATTCCTTGCCATTCCTTACATTTCAAAATATGAAGAGCGATGTCGTAATCATATTGTGAATTTGAGAATGTAGTTAACACAACTAATATCCATATTGATCTTTACCAGATCTTTAAAATCTACTAGTGAAATTATTTCCTCATGAATTAAAGTCAATATTTTCCACATAGATTTCAATGGTGCATATGTTCCCATCCATGTGAATCTATCATTTCCAACCTACAACCATAAGAAAAGGTTTAGGACAAAAGCAACTTCAAATTTAGCTCTCCTTTATGGATTGAACTTTGATGTTTCTAAATGTCTTGCCCTCTGGTAGCACAAGGGCCTACTAATGCTTCAATGTTGTTAGCAGCTCACCCAAATTGATCAATATACTTTCACTGACCAATGCACTTTTGCTTTTGTAGTTAAATGAAAACATAGAACTTATAAGCATTGCCAACTCAACTATAAGTGCACAAAAATAATAATGTGTCAATCAAACATGACAGGTTATCAACCTTAGGTTACGTGCTACTAATAACTAAAAGGTTTATTGTCGATTGAGTCTTGAAACTCTCAAGATCAATACGACTCCCATTAACTTCTTGACATATGACTTTTCTCTCAAGGAACATTCCTTGACGAGCTAAAACAAATATTCAAAAGTTTGTGTGGATTATTGAAAAAAACACTTCATAGAATAGGTATCACTTTATCTTTTGTTTCTCTATTAAAGAAAACATCACCACTCCAATTCTATATGTGCCAGAGTAAGAAAACATTTTTACTCCACATATTTCGAGGTGTTTTCAGTCTTCTTAGATTGAAATGAGCTTCAAGATATGATTCATAGTTACTAGAGCATGTCTCTACATCATGGTTTTGAATGAAGTATGACTCATCTCTTGATTGAACTATTTCTAACAATATCCATTTCCTCTTCTTAGTCATACAATTCCACTAAGATGTTCTTCAAGGATCAATTGTGATATTAATCCACAATCACTAAGATGATCATAAAACATGATACTAAAGTACTCTCATTTCCTTTCAGATTGGAGAAACTTTTATCTTTCTGCCAAATAGATTCTTTTTATTCGTTTTGCTACTCTTTGAATCTTTTAAAAGTATCATACATATGCTTAATCTCATAAACACAACCATATTTACTAAAGCATTAGTAAATCATGACGAATAAAGTTAACGTCATTTGTGGTGCATCTGAATAGTCCATGTACCAGATTCATTAATCCTTCATTTGCCTCACATAAACATGTGATCAATGAATGTAGTCATAATTTTCTAATGACATACATTCTCATGCATCACACAATTTGAGTTGCATGACTCCAAGTTTATGTCCAATTCGAAACTTGGTGATGAGAATTCTTTTTTACTTGGTTAATTATGGGAATACCACAAGCGATATCATAAGAATAAAATCCACAATTAAAATTGCTATTATCGGAAATGTAACCAACATTTTCATAATACCATTGCAAGGAAATATAAAATAAGCCAACCAGATAAACCAAAATTTTACTTTTATTGAAATAAACAAAAAGTTGGAACTTGTCGTTACAACGCATAAAATGAAAAACTATGTTTCTAAACATCTTATAAGAGTAATAGAAATCTATTAAATTATCCCAACTCATTAGTAGTAGCACTAAATTATGATCTTCGAACCATGTGACCAAAGTCAATTTCTCATGATAAAATTTAGCTCACCTTGCTCAAGTTTCCTTTCTTCTCTTAGCTCCTTTAATACCATCAAAATGTGATCATCACATCATGTATTAAGAGTATATGAATAGGAATTTATAAAACAATGGAGTTAGATAATGGATGTATCAAAAGTAGAGTCATACGACTTCACTTTACTATCTCTAAGATCTTTTAGGTATTTTGGGCAGCTTCGGTTCTAATGCCCCTTCAATTGGTAGTAGAAACAAAAAGACTCTTTGGGGTTAACACATGGAATGATCCCGATACTAGCTTTTCCTTTTACTGGGCATGTTCACGGTCTGGTTTGAAACCGTGAAACCGGCCAGAATGGTCATCGGTTTGGGTTGACGTTTTGTATTTTTCTTTACAGTTTACCTTGCAACATCAAACTTTTCAAACCGTAATGAATGGTTTGGCATGCAGTTTAAAAATTTTTCAAATCGTATACAAACCGGACCGAACTGTATGATTTATATATATGCAAATTATTTTTTTATGTGTAATTATATTTACATTTAATATATATTAATTTTTATATAAATATAATAAATGTTTAAAACCCACAGGACACAAACTCATTTAATTATCAGGCCAGCCCAATTCTTTTTATGTGAAGTGAGAACTGTGAAGGTAAGGCCCACTAAATTCTCGTAAGTCAGTCGCAACTTGCACCTTGCAATGTAAGACAAAACGAACGTAACATAACCGTATTTCACAATCTCATACTTCAAATCCGTTGGCAGAGAAGCAGCTAAGAGGTGAAAAACGCAAACATGTTGGGCCCTCCGCAACTCTGCCTTGACACTACCCCTTCTTGCTCTTTGAATTGGTATGTTCCAAGTTCTGATTGCTCATCGTGTCCCTGATTCTTCATAAAAGATATTGAATCTAGCAAATATTCTTCATTTTCTTTCATGATTCTTAACACACAATTCCTTTAAATTTTGAGGAATATCACAATTAAAATATGAAATGCACTTTAGGTGGACTTATTCTTACAGTGAAGTTTCTTGTTTGGAGTTAATTTTATATCAAGATCGGTTGTTGTAAAAGAATTGTTGGTTCTTGTGTTTTTCCCCAATTTCTCTTAAGTAGTATCCTTTGTGATGGATTGACAATTCCCCAATTCTGGTTCATGTTGGAATTTCTCGAAAAGTTCATACATGAATGTTTCTTAAGGGTTATGTAGAATGTTGGTGTTTGGGTTAATAGTTAACCTTAAAGGCTTCAAATTCAGAGACTACATGAGTGTCGTGGCTGATTTTTGCTAGTTATTTGATGCTACTTGTGAAATTTGATCAATAGTTTCATTTATGATCCATTTCAAATTTTTGCAGAGGCAAACGATAGTCTTTTTCATTCAGGTTTGTTTTAGAAAAGATGAAACTACACACATAGTTTTTTGCTATATCTTTTCAACATTTGTAAAGATCAATTGATAATTCTTGATTTTGTCTTCACTTTTCACATACAAAAAACCTGCACTTCCAGCTTTACAACAACTTATTCATTCAAATGAAGAAGTTTTAACAGATGCTTGTTGGGCTCTTTCATATCTTTCAGATGTCACAAATGATAATATACAAGCTGTGATTGAAGCAAATGTATGTCCCATATTGTTACAGGAGATGATATGCAAACTGAGGTAGCATTTCTTTTGGAATATTTTTAAAGAAAGTTTTTGCATTTGTTTTTAGATTATAGAAAATTGACATTATAGTGGTTGCTTACTTACATTTGTGTGTTGTAGTATATAATCAATCATCAAGCATTGTCTTGTCTTTGAAAGTTGTTGAACAATAATCACAAAAAAAGGTATCTTTACTACTTTTTATTTACTACTTTTGGCTTAATGGCTTTAATAGTCCAATTTTTTTTTACTAAATTAGTCTAATGGACTCAACTAAAATGGGTCTAAAAAGCCCAAACCGTGAAACTAAACTGGATCCATCCATTAGTAACAGTATGGTTTGGTTCGATTTTAATTTTTCAACGCTTCGGCTTCGGTTTTTGCTTGAAAAAAACCGTTAGTACGGTTTGGCTTTGACCTAAAAACCGAAAAAACTGAACCATGAACACCCCTACCTTTTACCATACAATCAAACGATTTGATCTTGGACGACCCATTTTCATTGGGAAGAGAAATCTTTTTTGGACCAACATTGTCACCAATTTCAATGTCGATGGAAACCTTGGAACTAGACCCAATAGGCATATCTGCTTTAGATCTACTCTTAAGCATTTCTGCTTCAACAACAATCAACATTTGGGTCAGATCAATTAGGGTCACGTCGATATTCCTCATATAAAAGTTCTCAATGAACTGATCATATGAATTTGGAGATGAAAGAAAAACCAAATCAATGGCTTGCTTCCTTGGGAAAATGACACCCATCCTATCCAACTTGTCAATGCACGATTTCATTTTCAAAGCACTGATAGGTTTTATAGGTTACAAAAAACGTAATGAAAACAATAACCCTAATTTCACATGCAACTTATTAGATCTAAGTTTTCTCTATTCATTGCAACAAACATTTGAACATCATGAACCCTAGGAATACTCACTATTTTCAAAATTCATAAAGGTTTTTAGGGTTTAGAAAGCTAGCACCAAAAATCTCGCGCCTCTATGGGTTTGTAACCAAAACTTAGCAACTAAAATACTTTTAAGAGTGTGGAGAGAGATCAAAATTCGAGCTCTTGAGAAGGTTATGGATGGACAATAATAATGAACCCCATAAGGGGTTTATATACGTGAGTGAGGAGTTTTGGATACGACAAATTTCGTTAGATAACCCTTATCCATTTTCTTGCTCCATAAGACTTACAAGAAGCCCTAAGAACCTCGAAAAAATTTCCCCCTCGTGTGGGAAAGTTCTAGAATCCTTCAACGATCAACTTTTGAACATTGTCACCTTTAGTCCCTGTATTTCCAGTTAAACTAATTAATCACAAAATTAGTTCTACTTAATTTTCGATTAATTCTAAATTAATAAATATAATTTATAATTAATATAATAATCATACAATATATCAATAAATTATTTATTTTGCTTTCTAATTATATTATTAATCATATAATAAATTAATAAATCAACATCTCTCTCCAAAAGTCATTATATTTAGTTACTAGTTATGAGGGAAACCCAAAAGGACTTTGCTTTTAATTTAAGAATATATCAATTTAGTTACTGGCTTAAACACCTTAATCTAATATTAAATGCAATGACTGTCATAATAAATTCAAAGAGTCTTAGAAAAAAATAAGATGAAAAACGTTCGCACAATAATTATTGTGGTA